>NW_006399778.1:20213896-20222955 GCF_000299155.1 Elephantulus edwardii | reverse complement strand
TCCATCTCGTTGAAGAATGGGATTGGTATTTGTATTGGGATTGCATTAAATGTGTAAATTGCTTTTGGTAGTATTGCCATTTTCACAACATTCAGTCTTCCTATCCATGAGCAAGGGATATTCTTCCACTTTTCAAGATCTCTTTTTGTTTCTTGTAGTTTTCTTATAAAAGTCTTTAATGTCTCTAGTTATGTTTATCACAAAGTATCTCAGTTGTGGTTAGCTATTGTAAATGGTATTGTTTTCTTAGTCTCTTTTTCATGTTTTCTTTGTTGCTAAAATACAACTAACTTTTGTATATTGATCCTGTATCCTGCCACTCTACTAAATTGGTCTACTAGGTCTAACATTTATTTGTTGAGTCTTTGGTGTTCTCTATGTACAATATCATATAGTCATAACGGTTTTACCAGCTCTTTGCCAATTTGAATGCCTCTTATTTCCTTCTCTTCATTATTGCCCTAGCCAGTATTTCCATTACAATATTATGTAGGAGGGGTGTAATGGACAGCCTTGTCTGGTCCTCATTTGCAAGTGAGAATGATGTTGGCTCTTGATTTTGAATATATACTTTTCACTATGTTGAGGAAGTTCCCTTCTATTCCTGTTTGTTGAGTTGTTTTACTCATGAGTGTGTGGATTTTATCAGAGACCTTTTCTGCATCAATTGATAGGATCATGTGGGTTTTGTTCTTTGCTTTATTAAAATGATGAATTACAATGATTGTTTTTCTTATGTTCTTGCATATCTGTTATAAATATACTTATTATAAATCCCACTTGGTCATGATGAATTTTTTTCATGTGCTATTGGATTAGCCAGGATTTTGTTAAGAATTTTTGCATCAATTTTCATATGAGATATTGATCTGTTGTTCAGGGGCAGGGGTTGTATTGTATTTTTCTAGTTTTGGTATTAAGGATGTGCTTCATTCATCAAATGACTCTGTAAGGGTTTCTTCTTTTTAAATTAAAAAAAAATAATTTTAGTAGAATTGGGGATAGTTAATCTCTGAATGTTTTATGCAATGAATCTTCCTGTTATTAAAATTTTTATCATTCATATTTATTGTGTTTCATGGTTTTACACTGTGTTCCACACAGTCTTTCAGAATTCTGCTAGTGAGATTGTAAAATGATACAACCAATCTGGAAGGCAGTTTAGCATTTCCTGAAAAAGCTGAACATAGGTATCCCATATGACCCAACTATCGTATTGTGGGGATGTACGCCAAGGAATTTAGAACTGGCACAGGAACAGAGATATGTACATCTATGTTCATAGCAGCATTATTCACAATAGCAAGAAAATGGAAACAACCAAAATTCCCAACAAATCAATGGACTGAGAAATTGTGGTACATTCACACATGGAATACTATCCAACAGTAAGGAATAACTATTTTGTAAAATACTATAAAAATGAGAGATATTGAAAAGCATCATGTTGAATGAACTTACTCAGTCTCATAAGGACAAATACTTCAAAAGACTATTGTAAAATTAGAAAAAAAATAGCTGGTAAGTTGTGCATAAATGTCCTAAAGGGGAAGGGGAAAGGATGGAAAAAGGGAAAGATGGAAATCACTGGGATAGCCAAGTTTAGTGGACAGATTAGGGGGTGGGGGAAGGGGTTGAAGGAATAGGAAAGATTTAATGGAGACTTGAAGAGTTGGTGTCATAGTAGACACAGATCAGTAGTGGTTGATTGTGTAAAATACAGTGTATAAAAAGAATTCTATGAAGCCTGGTGTGTATGGAGTATATTGTAGAACATGCTGTACATGAATGAGACAAAAAGTAAATGAAAACAAAAAAAGGAGGGGGAGGGAGGGGCAGAAAAAGGGGAAGTAAAGGTGATCACTGAAATTGTAGAGGTTAGGGGAAAAAACAGAACGGGGGAGGATCAATGGGATCTTTGGGGGAAAGTGTGATAAAAACATGGATAGTAGTTGAGTGTATGGAGTACAGTGTGTATAGGGAGCTCAGGTGGCCTAGTGGTAAGAAGATGTACGGTAATCCCAAAGGCACATAGTCCGAATCTACCAGCTGCTCTGCGGAAGAAGGATGGGCAATCTCCTCCTGTGTGATTAACTGCCTCTGAAAATCAGGTGGAGAGTCAGCTAGGGTTGGATCTGACTCAATGGTACTCAACAACAGTATGTAGGAGGGATTGTGTGGGTACAATGTACATGGATAAAGAACAATATGTAAGGGTTGTTGTTATGTGCTGTTGAGATACCTGTGATTCTTAGCAACCCTATGCACAATAGTTCTAAACCCTATCATCTCCTGAGCCAATCTTGCTGATCCCAAAAATCATACCCCCATTACCCCAGTTATTGTGTCAATTCATCTCATCAAGGGTCTTCCTCTCTGGCACTGTTTCTCCATCCTTCCAAGCATGATGTCCTTCTCCAAGGACAAGTTCTTCCTGGCCACATGTCCAAAGTATGTGAGACAGAGCATCAAAATCCTAGCCTCCAAGGAGAAACTTTATTTCAACCTCTCCAAAATAGACCTATTTGTCTTCCTGGTGGTCCATAGTATGTTCAAGACTCTTCTCCAGAACCATAATTTGAAAACATTGATTCTTCTTCTGTCACCCTTAGTCATTGTCCAGCTCTCTGATACATAGCAAGTAATTATGAAGATTATGACCTGCATCAGGTGCACCTTAGTTTCTAAACTAGCATCGTTGCTCTTTAGTACTCTTGAGAGGTCTCTGACAGTCGATTTTCCTATGCAATTCATTTATAAGGGTGGTTATTATATGCAAATCAATTTTTTTAAAAAATTTATAGCAAATCAGTTTTTTAAAAGTATTTTTGACTGGAGAAGAGTATTGAGAATACCACGGACTGGTAGGAAAACAAACGGATTTGTCCTGGAAAGGGTTAAACCGCGTGGCTTCTTGGAGGCAAGGATTCTGAGGCTCCATCTAACATACTTTGGTCATGTTATGAGGAAAGACCAGTCCTTGGAGAGGGACATCATGCTTGGGAGGGTAGAGGGACAGCGCAGGAGGGGAAGGCCCTCTATGAGGTGGATTGATTCAGTGGCTGGGATAATCGGGATGGGAGTGTCAGAGACAGTGTGATTGGCACAGGACAGAGCAGAGTTTAGGGCTGTTTTACATAGGGTTGCTATGAGTCACAAGCGACTCGACGGCACATAACAACAACAACAACAACACAGTTAAGTCATAACTGACCTACAGCTGACCCTCCAGATGGTTTTCAGAGACAATTAATTGCATGGGCGGAGATTGCCCATCTTGCTCCAGCAGAGCGGCTATTGATTTTGAGCCATGTGCCTATGGTATTGCAGTGCAGCTTTTTGCCACTTTGGGATGAAAAAGAATGTATTACATAAATGAACATTGGATATTGTAGATTTAGAAACCATATAATTAAGCCTTTGGCCACTTCTTAATTTAGAGTGCTAAAAGAAAAAATCTGCCCTGGAGATAAGCTTGTTAAAATAGAATCTGGTAGTGGAGATTGGGGCATGATCAAGGGGAAAGATTCAATCTCATCCAGTACTCTGAGGAGATTTTCATTTCAATGGATTTACGGATCCGTATTGGATTGTTGATGAAAGAGACCCACATTTGAAAGAAGGGCAAACAGGAATGGAGAGAAAGAAAATGAAAAAAGGAAAAGAAGAGACTCTTTTTACAACTATAACAAGCTATTTGGCTTCTGAGGCAGAGTAAAATTGGTACCCATCAGGCTCCACCTTCAAGACTTGAAATTGGAGTACACTCATTCATATCAATCACTTGGCTCCACAGGTGTGGAAATGGGAGGAATGCAACAACGGAGAAAAAGGCTGAGCTTGGACATGTGCCTTCAGTGCTGCCCTCCTAGCATGCAAAAATGCGTGGATGAGCAGGGAATGGTTGTTGGCTTGAGGAACAGGGCAACATGAGGGCCCCTGTCCTGTTGACTTGAGTTGGCCCCATGTGGAAGTTAGGGCTGAGTAAGGAGACCAAGAGGTCTGGAATACAGAGTATAGACTCCTGAGCTTGCAGCTGATGTCCATTTGAACCTAGCCACAGATGGCTGGGGATGAATTGACCAAAACTTAATCAGATGAAGAAAACTTGATCTAGGCTGTGAACTAGGGTTGATTGCTGCAACCTGATGGCTTGCTGTGGACTTAGCAATGCCAGGGTAAGAGATATGCTTCTTTCCTCAGAGCACTAATTCAATAAGGATGGGTGAATCAGCCGTTGGCTATCTAAAAGGGAGATATTATGGCATGATACATGAAGTAGCTGACTAACAAACACACTTTCATTAAATTATATATAAAAATTATATATCTATATAAATATATAATATATATTTATATATCTTATTATATTTATATATCTTATTATATTTATATATCTTATTATATTTCTATATTATGTAATATATATATAAATATAAATATAAAAAATTATATATAAAAATTATATTTAGAGAGAGAGAGAAGACAAATCATTGCACTTGTGATCCTAGTGATTTGAGGGGTAAGGTATGGAGCCAGGACTGGAAGGAGAGTCTGAGGTGAGAGGTGCAGGTGTCAGGATGAATCACTCAGGTTTGTGGCTGTGGACTTAGGGGCAGAATGCCAGTGGACTTATGGAGAAGACTACGAATGGGCCCTCCATACTTGATTTTTCATTTACATTTCCCACTCCTAAAATCCTATATGGGTTTGATTTTCAGAAGAAGAAAAAAAATACACCTGTAGCTCATTGTTTATGGACAAGGTATCAGAGTATCCTTTTTCTCCCAAAATGGCCAAGGATAGTGGCCCAAAGAATATAACTGGCATTGTTATGAGTGACTACAGCTCCAACTTGAACTGCACACACATTCGATATTGTGACATTGTGGTTCTAAATATTAGATAATAAATTGTTTTACACCTGTCCAGCACAAAAAAGGCAGGCAGGCAAAGATGTCTTCAATTAAGATAAAATTTTCCAATTTACTAGGTAGAGGCAAATTATTCCAATCAGTCAACCACTGAATAAAATAGCAAATTAACAGTATACTCAGCTATTAACCTAAGGTTTGGAGGTTTGAGCCTACCCAAAGGCCCTTGGTAAAAAAAAATCCTCATCACCCACTTTCAAAAAAATATCAATCGTTGAAAGCCCTGTGGAATACAACTCTTCTCTATTGCATATGGGTCACCACAAATCTTAATGAACTCAACAGCGACTGGCTTCTGCTTGTCGAATGATGCATACAAATGGTGAGCTATCTCTCAATATAAGGGCACACAGTCGCAGATGCAGTCCTTTGGGGAATGCTTGATTGAACAGTCTATGTGGTTGTTGTTGACTATGACTCATAGCAACCATATGGACAGCAAATCTGAATTTTATCCTGCACCATCCTCATGACCCTGTCATGGTATTCACCGTGCCAATCTATCTGAGAGGCTTCTTCTTTTTCACTGACCCTCTTCCTTTTGTAGCATGATATCTCTCTCCAAGGACTGGTTCCTCTTGAAAACATACCCAAAGTAAGTGAGATAAAATTTCACCATCCTTACCTGTAAAGAGTTCTCTGATTGACTATAGAACAGTCTATACTGTTTGGCTAATACGTATTTTTTTCATAAGGCACTTTCGTTCTAATAGGGGTTTGATGGAAGTATTGACTCAAGGGGCAAGACCCAAACACATACCCAGAACTGTGCTCCTTTCCATTTCCTGAAAGATGATAGTATATGTTGCCTTGTCTAGAACCATAGTCTTAATTCCTCTATCTGACTTGTGTGTTAGATACTGTTTTCAAGGTGTTGCATGAGGGTCTCGCTCTGCTTTACTGTGTGGAGAGTGCTGAAGGGGGAAGAAGCAGGAACAGGTTTGTTCATCCTCTCTCCACTTAATATTCAGGTCTCCCAGTTGTCTTTATTTCCTCTTTCTCACAGTGGATGACACTATTGTGCTGAGGGACCAGGTGTATGCCTTCCAACAAACCACCCTTCATTCTCTGCAAGACACTGGTCTGGTGGGGAGACAGGGATTTTGCTCAGTGATTAAGGCACTCGAGAATTAGAAAGAATTAAACTAAAGAGGAAAATAAAGCTCACAGGAGTCCGAGCAGATAATGTGGGGTGTGGAGCAGGAATGAGTGGAGATTGTTCTTCTGAAGATTTAATTTAGATAAATAAATGGATAGTGATGCAAAATACTGATACAATGAAGGCCCTAAAAGAACTCTGCTTGCAAAAAACAGCTCTTTAACAAATCCAATGTACTTCTATTAAAAAGAATTCCCATCTTTCCAGAAGTTAGTTTGAAAAACCAACTTGTACAGGATGGAAATCACAAGAATGAAAATGCTATCTGTAGAAAAAAGAATATATTAATTGTTTCAGTACGTCTGTTAAGTATTTCAAGCCTCTGGAGTACCATTTTATGAACCAAAGAACTAATTTACCAAATGGGTCCCCAGGGCCTGAAAGAACTAATGCTTAAACCACAGAGGACCAACTCCCTCCCCTGTCTCCCCACCAGACCGGTGCCTTTCGGAGAATGAAGGGTGTTTTGCTGAAAGGCATACAGCTGGTCCCTCAGCACAACAGTGTCATACACTGAGGGAAAGAGGGAATAAAGACAACTTGGAGACCTGAGAATGAACACACCTGGGCTTGAACCTGTTTCTGCTTTTAATTAAGTGGAGAGAGGATGAACAAACCTGCTTCTGCTCTTCTAAAAAATAGCATCTATGTTAGTACTGAATGTACCCTGGACTGCCAGGAAAACAAACAGATCCATCTTGGAGAGGATTAAACCAAGCTGCTCCTTGGAGGCAAGGATTCTGGGGCTTCGTCTGACATACTTTGGATATGTTGCCAGGAGGGACGGGTCCTTGGAGAGGGACATCATGCTTGGGAGGGTGGAGGGACAGCGCAGGAGGGGAAGACCCTCTATGAGATGGATTGATTCGGTGACTGGGGTAATCGGGATGGGTGTGTCAGAGGCGGTGCGGTTGGCGCAGGATAGAGCAGGGTTTAGAGCTGTTGTGCATAGGGTCGCTATGAGTCGGAAACGACTCGATGGCACATAACAACAACAACAACAACATGTTAGCACTCGAGGAATTCAGTCTCAGTTAGTGGAAATAAATAGCTGGGCACAGCGGAAAACCATAGAGTGGATGCCCAATGAACGTAGCCTTTTTTGTGTCTATCGCCACAATCACCATCAGCATCATCACATCATCCCTATCACCATCCTTACATCCAACAATTAATAACATTGAGTGAGTTCTTTCTAGGCGCCAGGCACCCTGCCAAATGCTCTACATGCGTTGCCTCATTTAATTCCTCAAGTACTCTGTGAAGTAGGTACTTCACTGATGAGAAATTTAAGGGTCAGAGAAATAATTTGGCCAATGTCACAGAGCTGGTAAATGGCAGGGCTGGGATTAGAACCTTTGTCGGTCTAACTACATAGCCTATGCATTGAAGTTAATTCTTCTTTAGGGAGAGGTAAGATCATTGGTGATGTCTGTTACCATTCTTTAGTTGGTTGTAGGGAGGGGACATTACTAAGATAGGAAATTAGAACTTATTAAAGAATCTGAGACTATGTGAAATACTTGAACTCATGGACCTCTTCTCCATGGGATTGTTCTTGTTCTTATGTGCTGTTAAGTTGGGATCAACTCATAGCTGACCTTTCAGCAAGTTTTCAGAAGCTGTAAATCTCCCAAAGGGAGACCTCACCTTCTTCCACAGAGCAGCTGGTAGATTTGAATTACCTGCCTTTGTGTGGGCAGAGCCACTTCTTACCAGTACACCACGAGCACTCCAAAGGTGCCATTTATTTTCTAACAACACAGAGCATTTCCAGGAGAATGAGTGGGTGTTGTACCAGATCTTGGGGATGAAGTAGTGGATATCTGCAAGTGGAAATGCTTGTCAAGGTTTTGTTTTGTTTTGTTTTTCTATTGTTGTTTGTCCATCACTCACTGATTCTGTGACAGAATCAAGAGTCCAGCCCATCACACACTTTCTCTTGCAAGCCCCACCATCACTGTACAAACAAAGAAACCAATTTTTAAAAGTGAGGAACAATCAAGGAGGGGAAGGATTGCATTTTTATCAGATATAGGTACTTTGCTTATGTCTACGGGTTTCAGTCAGGAGTTAGTATACAGATTTAAGATTTACATATATCACGCACAAGAGCATCTGAAATATAAGTGACTATTAAAGAAGAGTTTGCAAATGAAAAATAAACAGAAGGATGCTTTAAATATACACACAGAAGAAAGGAATCTCATTGATTTCCCAACCAACCTTTGCATCAGACATTTCTCAGGAACTCAAGTGGAGACTGTCATGTTTCCTCCTAATAACTGCTCTGTGTCTACACGGATAGCAGGACACTACTGTGTGTATCAAGTCAATTCTGATTCATAGTGATCCCATGTCGGGTAGAACTGCCCCATAGGTTTTGCCTCACTGTTGTCTTTTTAGGAGCAGATCTACAGATCTTTCACCTATGGAGCTAAGAGAGTTTAAAATGCAGCTCAGCAGTTAACTGTTTCACAACCATGTTGTTGTTTTTAAGTGACACTGAGTTGAATACAAGTTATAGCCACCCTATGAACAACAAATCTGAACCATATCCTATCCTGTGCATCCTTAACCATAACCTTTGATTATTATATATACTCTTTTTTTCCTTTTATTTTTATACATGCTCTTAATGTGATCCATAATTTGTTTTGATGCATGCAATCAAATGCTAAATAACTTTTTGGTATTCTTTGTTTTTTGCAAAGATCCCCCAAATTGGAAAAGCATCTGCAAAAGACAAAAGCAAGATCCACGCCTCACTCCATAGGCAAAAACCAACTCTAGGTGGATTAGGGACCTAGGATTAAAACCAAGGGCCATAAACTTCATTACAGAAAAACTTGGAAGAACTCTAGAAGTCCTAATCCACAATATCAACAGTCTTCCAAGTATCCTGAAAAACCTATAACCAGGAGAAGATAAAATAGATGAATGGGACCTTCTAAGAATCAATCCCT
>NW_006399778.1:20205269-20207811 GCF_000299155.1 Elephantulus edwardii | reverse complement strand
AGCAGCTTTTCAGAAGCAGTAAATCCTTCAGGAGGAGATTTCACATCCTTTTCCCACAGAGCAGCTCGTAAATTCAAACCACATGTCTTTGGTATTACAGCGCAGCTCCTTACAATAGGTACCAGAGCTCTCCCATATAAAATGAAAATATATAACCCAGAACTTTTCCTAATTTTAAATCATGCACTATCCCTTGTTGTGTTCTTAAAACTGCCTCTATATATAGTAGCTACATGAATACAAATGTTCTGGCATCCTCATCCTTTGAAATGTTATCCATAATTCATTGTGTATTTACATAGTCAATATACACAGGTAGACATCTTTCTGATATTCTTTGCTTTCAGCCAAAACTAATCTAACATCAGCAAAGATTACTTTCATTCCATGTTCTTTTTAAAATCTAGCTTGAATTTCTAATAGTTCCCTGCTGATATTTTGCAGTAATTATTTTTTTAAAAATTCAGCAGAATTTTACTTGCATGTTATATTAATGATACTGTTTAATAATTTCTGGGTTCTTTTAGATCATTTTTTTCCCCTTGGGATGGAAACAACCATGATCCCTCAGTCTTCCAAAGTTCTTGATATAGAAGAATGATGACATTCAGTGTTGCATCTTTTTGTTAAAACATCTCAATTTGTGTTCTTTCCATTTCTAGTGCTAATTCTTCAGTGTGGAAGCAAGATGGGCAGCCTCCTCCCTTTATGATTTATAGCCTCAGAAACCCAATAGAGGGTCATCATAAGTTGGAACCAATTGAACAGCAGTGAGTTTGAGTTTTGTGTTATTCAGTAATGCCTTCAGTGAACCTTGGACTTCTTTCTTCAGTACCAATCAATTCATAATCATTTGCTACTTCTTGAAATGGTTGAACATTGACGAGGGTTTTTTTTTTGGTTCAGTAATTCTGTATGCCTTAATTTTTATTTTGTTTCGATATTTTAGCCAAAGAGCCTTTCAGTCTTTTAACTTTTGACTTGAATTTTTTTTTCTTCAATATTTTCAGCTTGATGAATGCTGGATATGTTCTCTTTCCATTTTCTAGCTTCAACTCTTTTGCACATTTCATCATCATATTTAACTTGTTCTTCTTATCTGATCTTAAGTTTTTAGCCTTCAACACATCACCCATCTGTTCTTGTGATGGTCTTTAAATTGAATTAGAACATACTCAAGGTCATACTTAGGCTCTTGAGGACTTCTCCAGCTTCATCTTGAATTTGCAGATGATCATTTGGTGATCTCTTCTCTAGTTGGCCCTGACCTTGTTTTGACTGATGATACTGAGCTTCTATATATTGTCTTTACACAAATGTGTCTATTTTTGAATGCTTTGTATTCCATCTATAAAGGTCTTCTAATACAAAAAAAGGGGAAAGATATTTGGTCTTGCAAAATTCTGTCCATGTCATTTTGGGGCTTTTGGGGGTTTGAGGGGTTTTTTCCCCTATTACTTACTTAGACCATATGTTCAAACTGTTGTTGTTGTTGTTGTTAAGTGCCATCAAGTTGTAGATGATTCATAGTGACCCTATGAACAAAAGACCTGAACAATTTTATAATTTTTATTGTTTCTCTAAGTTCATAGAGTTTCCAGAAACAAGCTCTTTCAGAAATGGATGCCACTCTTGCATCCAAGCTTGTTTTAATTGGGAAGTGCCACCAAACACTGTCCACCATGGGTAACCATTAATTATCACATTTGACACATCAGTGTTACAGTGTTTAGCATCACGGCAACCGCGAGTTACCTCTGTACAGCAAAAGGACAGACCAGTGCTATATTCCAACTACCTACCCTATTTAACTGCAGAAGTTGACAAAAACTTAGTTTTTTTCATCTTTGTCTAAAGTAATTAGTTCAAATATAAAGTTGATTAACAGTCATATTAACTGATTCTTCTTGTAAGTCTATAGATATTATCCCATCACAGTCAGTGTTGTATGGAATAGATCCTGAGATGTTCTTTTTGAGAATTAATATACCATTCCTCTTAATTTTTTAATTTTTTTTTATTCCCAGCAGAGTATAACATAGGGTTATGCAATTCAAAATATTCAGTAGCAGTTTATTTCCATTCCCTAATGCCTAAGATATTGACCTTCAAGCATTCCATTTCCATTTTCCTCATTTCTCCATTTTCCTTTTCATATAGTCTATGTTCAAATAATCAGTGGATACTTGCAGTTGTTGTTTTTTCTTTCTTATTTAGAGTGAACCCATATCAGGAAATGAAGCTGAAAGCTTTCCTCCATCCATGTCATTAAGATCTAACCCCAGTTTACTCTGTAATGCACCTCTAGTTCCAGATGTAATGCACCTCTTGTTCCAGATTGTTATTATGCATATAATACCTATTCATACTATTAACCGTGCTAATGTGAAACCTATACTTGGACCAAGAGGCAGTCATCAGAACAGAGCAGGGCAACACTGAATGGTTCAAAATTGGGAAGCGTGTATGCCAGGGATGTGTCCTATCTCCATACCTTTTCAACCTGTATGCAGAGCAGATTATCCGAGAGGCTGGGCTCTAT
>NW_006399778.1:20196385-20204514 GCF_000299155.1 Elephantulus edwardii | reverse complement strand
GCAATTGGCACAGGATAGAGCAGGGTTTAGGGCTGTTGTACATAGGGTCGCTATGAGTTGCAAACAACTCGACGGCACATAACAACAACGACAACAACCTATTCATACATTCTTTCCAGACAGTCCTTTCCTTAATTTGTTCAATGCCATGTTCATTATCTATCTATCTATCTATCTATCTATCTATCTATCTATCTATCTATCCTTTTTCTGTTCTCCCCCGTGTCAGTCCTATTTTATAAATGCAGTACTGGGCAGTCTTTGCCCTTCTTTGACTGAGGTATTTCTAATGTCTTCCAGAATCACTTACGTTGTTGTTGTTTTACAAGTTCATTGTTTTCAGTGCTGTGTAATATTCCATTGTGTGAATGAACAAGTTTTCCTATCCATTTGTTGATGGGCCATTGGCTGCTTCTGTATCTATTGTGAATAATGCAGCAGTAAACATGGGTGTGCATACAGCTGTTTGCATCATGGCTTCTATTTCTTTAGGGTACATTCTCAGTAGTGGGAGAGCTGGGTCAAATGTTATTTCTAACTTTTTTCCTTTTTTTAAAAAAATTCCAACTTTTTGAGAAAGCAACAGACCGTCATCCACAGTGGTTACTGCATTTTACATTCCCACCAGCAGTGAATGAGTGTTCCAATCTCTCGACATCTTCACCAGCAATTATTGTTTCCTATCTTGTTGATCTGATCATGTTGTAAGGAGGGACAGGTCCTTGGAGAAGGACATCATGCTTCGGAGGGTGGAGGGACAGTGCAGGAGGGAAAGGCCCTCTATGAGGTGGATTGATTCAGTGACTGGGGTAATCGGGATGGGTGTTTCAGAGATGGTGTGATTGACACAGGACAGAGCGGAGTTTAGGATTATTGTACATAGGGTCGCTATGAGTCGCAAGCGACTCAACGGCACATAACAACAACAACAACAACAACCTTGTTGAACATTGCTATTGTTGCTGGGGTGAGATGACATCTCATTGTTGTTTTGATTTGCATATTTCTGATAGCTGGGGATTGTGAACATTTTCTCATGTATTCGTTGGCCATCTGAATTTCTTCTTCAGTGAAGTGTCTATTCATATCTTGTATCCATTTTGTGGCTGGGCTGTTTGCCTTTTCCTTGTTGAGGTTCTGGAGTATTCTGTAAGTTTTAGAGAAATGAAGTTTTGAGACATGCTAAGACACAGATGAGTGCTGAGTAAAATAGGAGAGACCTTAAAAGACAAAAATCTGGTAAGTGTTTCTAAGGACTGAGGAGTTGTGTTTTTTATAAAAAGTATAAGCACAAGGCAGAATGATCCAAGGTGAAAACAGAGAATAAGACCAGGGGCTGATCTTCTGTGTCTATAAAGGCAGAAGTATCCCTGTGACTCTTTAATCTGGCCTGAATCTGACAGTCCCTCATCTTGATTCACAGCAGTATAGACAACAATACAAAGAAAGGAGACTTTCAAAAAGCAATGACAAAACACAAAAACATTGCCATCATGCCAACATTATGGAACAGAGTTGTTGTTAAGTGTAGAATAGCCCGAAGACTGTAATCTTCATAGAAGACTGGCACATCTGTCCTTCAAGGAGCAGTAGGTAGGTTCAAACCACTAACCTTTCAGCTAGTAGTCAAATGCCTTAACCTCTCTGCCATCAAGTCTTCTTTCATTTCCTAAATACACTGGTTTCCCCTCTCCCAGGTACTTCACTAACAAATTGTGTGGTCCCTTTATGTCCCTGAGTCTCTGCTCCTCCATTATAATGAAGAACTGGAGAAAATGCCCCCAAAACAGCCTGCCAGGACTAACATCTGAAAATCGTCGGGTATAAATTCCAGGTTTCCCTGGACAGTTCTATTTTATGCCACTCATCTCAGCTTAATTCTTTGTAACATCTTCTTTTACTCTCAAAGGTGTCCCAGCTTGGACATGAAATTTTAAGGTCACTTATTTATTGGAAAAGGATGTTCATATGGCAGGGCTGTCAGCAATGGATTAGAGTCTTTGTCCCGGCTCTTGCTAGGAATTTCTTTTCTCTGAGCTCAAAGTTAGATAGTTTTGAAGACTGTCCAAGAAAATTCCAGATCAGCTTTGGTGGACATCAAAGAGGCCTGGCCCCATCCACTCATTCTTCTCTGAAAGGTCAGGCACTCAGTAAATACTGGCTGGGGCTGATGATTACACAAGAGCCAAGGCTTTATCTATGCCTTTGGATGGTTTGGTTGATCAAAGAGATGGTCACCAAAATGACTGAGAAAATAGCAGCAGCTCCCTGAGCAATGTTCATTTTCAGCCTTGGTTCATAACTATAGCTTATTAAGCTATTGGAGATGGGCTACCTTTAGAAGATGCAGGGCAGAGGATCCTGAAACAGAACCTGTAAATTGGCCAAATTATTGCAGCTGTAGACACTCAAAGGACCACAGATGAGAGAGAACCCTGGAGTCCTTCCCATCAGCAATTTATACTTATTCCCCCAAGAAGTCAAAACCAAACTGAAAACTAGTTACTGTCTGGTTGATTCCAATTCATGGTAACCCCATGTGCTGCAGAGTTCAACTGTGCTCCATAGAGTTCCCATGGTCATGACCTTTCAGGAGAAAACCTCCAGGTCTTCCTTCTCAGTTGCCTCTGGGTAGGTTTACACTGACAACTATCTGATTAACAGCCATGCTGCTAACTGGTTAAGCTAACCAAGGAAACTTGACCCAAAGAAATGGGTCAAAAATGTCTATCAGCCCTCCACATCAGCAGATGATTTCAAATTAACTCATTGTCATCCAGTCAGAACTGGCTTGGAGTTGACCCTCCAGCGGGTATTTACAAGCTGTAACTTTCACAGGAAATTTCACATCTTTTTCCCATGAAGCCATTGGGAGATTTGAGCTGGCAGAGAGGGGTGTTAGTTGTGAAACTCCCTGTGGACTATGCCAACAGAATTTCTTTGGCAGATGGCCTAGTGGTAGGTATTCGGTAAGTGAGGAAGATGCTGGTTCTATAATTATTTTGTTACCTGAGATAACCTGAGGAGAAAGGCTGGTGGAATTTGGTGGCAGGGGTGGAAAGTGGACTAATAACCTTTTTATTTTAAATAAAATTTTGATTCTCAGAGAGTAACTGATCTCATACTATCGGAGTGCTTTCCTGTGAGGAAGTGTGTGTGTGTGTGTGTGTGTGTGTGTGTGCGCGCGCGCGCGCGCGCGCATGCATAACGAAACACAGCTGGAGCAAGCCCTTTTTTTCCATGTTAAGAACGGAAAAAAAGTCTTAAAAAAATTCTTTAAAGTCCTAGGAGGCAACCCAGGAATGTCCAAAGCAATTTTCTTGAGACTTCAGTGGCCGTTCCACAATTGGGGAGGAAAGGCAAAAGAGGAAGAAGGGACCCAAGGAATGATTCTTTGCTTTCTTTTCTCCTTGTTAGATTTCATGCTTGTTTTATTTTGTTCTGTTTTTAAGATCCTAGTATGTGGGAAGAGTCTCACTGAAGAAGAAAATGAGTAATACTTGGTCATCTCTTTACTATAAAAATATACTCCCACAAACCCATTTACTGAGCACCTACTAAGGACTATTTGACAAGGATACAAAGCTGAATAATTCACAAAACCCTCTTCTCTTCCAGAAGTTCACAGTGAGGTGGAGAAGAGAGAGATATAGAAATAGATAAATTCTGGGACATTCTGAGGAAAATCAAGACAATGTGACACAAACACACACATACACACACACAGGTATGCAGACATACATTGCAACGCAGACACGTATCACATTGCTTTCTATATAGAATTACTTTTAATTGTTTTCTCCCCAAGACGTGCCTTCCCTTTTCACAGTTGCATATAGGATGAGATTTTTAAAAATTGAATTAAATTCATATAGCATGAGATTACAATGTACTTTAAAGTGAATAGTCCAGTGGCATTTAGTACAGTCACAGTGTTATGCATATACAACTTCTAGTTGCAAACATTTTCTTTACTGGAAATATTACTGCTTCCCCATCAAGCTCTGGTAGTGTAGCTCATACTGAGTCCATAATGAGGCTCTGGTAGCTTAGTAGTAAGGAATTGTACTGCCAACCCCGAAGCAGGCAGTTCGAATCCACCAGCTGTTCTGCCGGAGGAAGATGAGCAACCAACTCCTGTGTGATTTGTTGTTGTTATTGTTGTTAGTTACTGTCAAGTTGAGTATGATTCATGTGACCTTATGAACCTGAATCCTGCCCTATATTGTGTCATCCTCACCATCTCCAAAATACTCAAGCCCATTGCTAAATCCACTGTGTCAATCCATCTCACTGGGGAAGGAGGTCTTCCTCTCCTTCACTGACCTCTCATCATTCCAAGCATGATGTCCCTCTCTAATGAATAGCCTCTCCTCACTATATCGCCTTTGCCTATAAGGAACGTGCCTGCTAAACCCTCTCCAAGACATATCTGTTTGTTCTCTCAGCCGTCAACGGAAGATTCAGTTCTTCTCCAGCACCACAACTCAAAGGCATCAATTCTTCTGTCTTTGAAAACCTGCTGGTTCGCATTGGTTCCAACTCAATGGTTCATAATAACAACAACCCACTGAGCTCTGGTAGTATAGTCCACAGAGAGTGGTGATGCTATTCAGTGTGGCTCTCCTGTGGTTCAAGTCCTCCAACAGCTTCATAGGAGAAAGACGAACAGTCTCCTCTTGTTGTGACTCACAGCCTCAGGAACCCAGTGAAGGATCACAATGAATCGACTTGATGGTAGTGCGTATGCACTTGAGACCCATTACACTTCAGCACGGCAGACTGGGAAGCTGTCCCGAGGGACTAGGCAGGGTCTTCTCTGTTGTGCATTATGTTACTGTGCATAGGAGCCAACTTGACTCTAGGGAACCTAACGATAATAATCTATTAAACGAAGAGAATTTTGGCTGCTCATTGGTGAAACACTCTGCCACTAAATGAAAAGTCAGATATTTGAGCCCATCAGTTACTGTTCTTAAAGAAAAGATCTGGCAATCTGCTCCTGTAGAGATTCCGGTCAAGGAAACCCTGTAGGGCCATCCTGTTCTCTCATATTGGAGTCAACTTGATGGTACACAGCAGCGATACCCACTAAGCAGTGCTTTTCCCTCCTCCAGCCCTTGGTAGCCACCAATCTCTACCAAGTTACCTGTTCTCAGTATTTAATACAAAGGACTCACACAAAATGTGACCTCGTGCACTCAGCATCTTTCACTGGAGGTTCATTCTTGTTACAGCATGTATTAGCATATGATTATTGATTAAAATGGTTATTCCATTGTACATGTTATTGATATGTACCATCAAGTCAGAATCGACCTATAATGGACCCTCTAGTGGGTTTTTAGAGCCAGTAAACCTCACAGGATTTACTGTATGCTGAACACATCATTAGGAAAAAACCAGTCTCTATGAAGAAGAATATAGCATCAGGATAGAAGGAAGACTCATCAACAACCTATGTTGTGCAGATGACACAACCTTGCTTGCTAAAAGTGAAGATGACTTGGAACCCTTGCTGCAGAAGATTAAGGACTACAGTCTTCGACATGGATTGCGTCTCAACATTAAGAAGACAAAAAAAAAAATACTCACCACAGGGCTGATAAGCAACATCATGAGAGATGGAGAAAAGATTGACATTATCAACGATTTCCTCTTACTTGGATCCACAATCAACACCTTTGGAACCAAGCAAGAGTCAGGAGATCAGGAGACAGATTGTGCTGGGAAATTCCATTGTCAAGGACCTCTCCCAATTACTAAGGAGGAATGATGTCCGTTTGAAGACAAAGATGTGCCTGATTCAGGCTATGATTTTTTTCAGTCACTTGCTATGCAGTTGAGAGCTGGACAATTAATAAGAATAACAGAAGAAGAATGTATGCCTTTGAGTTATGGTGCTAGAAAAGATTACTAAATATTCTATGGCCTGACAAAAGAGCAAACAGATGTATCTTGGGAAAAGTGCTTCTTGGAGGCAAAGATCACATATTTTGGGTACGGAGCTAGGAGAGGCTATTCCTTGGAAAGGGACATCATGCTTGCCAAGGCGGAGGGTTGGCGAAGGAGAGGGAGGTCCTTTGTAAGATAGATTGACACAGTGACAGCACCAATAGGCTTGAGCATGTCAGAGCTGATGAGGATGGCCCAGGATAGGCCATCAGATAGGTTGTTCATAGAGTCACTATGAGTCATACTCTACTTTATACCTATCAGCAAGAACAAATCCCATGGGAGAAGATTGCCCATCTTTCATGGAGCACCTGGTGGATTCAAATTCAGTATCTTTGCATCGGCAGCGCAATTCCTTATCGTTAAGCCACCCTTCGTGCATAGACTGCCTTTACACAACAATGTAACTCATTGATTTGGATTTCCACCTTTTGGCTATTGTGAATAATGCTGCCACAAGCGTTAGATAAATTCTTATTTACAATCCTGGTTCCATCTAACTTCTGTGAGACCTTGGTCCGATTGCTTAACACTTCCCCCACCATAAACCAAGACTCAGTTTTCTCTTCTTTAAAATGGGAATAATAATCCTTCCTTCAAAGGGATTAGCAAGCAATTTGCATGCAGGAGGCTTCCATTAAATACTTTGAATCTACAGCATGGATTGTCTCACCTTGGGCTGTCAAGTTCAGGAACTGGCCTCTCCTGACATTCTCAGCTGCTCTCACAAGGCTGACTGAACTGGAATAGTGGTGCACTGTTCGCCAATGAGTTGCAGTGGCTGGTTTAAACTATCCTATTTGCATGGAATGAAGCTCCCTATGGTAACAAGGCCTGGTGGCTGGAATCCAGGGCCTCAGTGAAAAAACGCAAAGCCTGTGCCCTGGGAGACAGAGCTGGGTGGATTTTTATCAACTTCAAGTTTACCCCAGTCTTCCTGTGCAGAAATTGAGTAAACTGAGGCAGCAGGGTCTTACCTGAGCACTCCGACCTGCAGTGAGAGGAGGAAAGGGGAAGCCCACAAGACATTCTCGATATCTCTGCCCCCTATCTGCCCCCCCCCCCCAGTGTTTATACCTGTCAGCCAAGAAGTTCAGGGCCTGGGGAAGGTCCTCTCTCAGGCTCTGTGGAGAGGCTGGAGTGCAAGTGGCCCACTCTAAGGGACACCCCTCCCTTCTTGCTCTTTCTAGGGGGGGCACTGCAGGTCCGGGGGAGGTGGAGAGTGAGCCCCACATTTGCTTTCACCCACTCAGCACCCTCCAGTTTGCCTTTCTTTGCTGCATTTTAAGGAACCTGGAAAGCAAGAACTCCACTTTGGAGCTCACACAAGCTGCTCCCCTCCCCCAAATCGCCTTCCTCATTCCCTCCTGGATCCTTCGCCCCCCCTCCCCGAGCACCCCACTCCCGCAGCACCCACCACCTTCCTAACCCTAGCACTGTGCTGGGCACCAGTTGGCTCCTGCGGGGGCTGCCCACCTTTCCAGGGAGGAGACCTAGAGGTAGACTTAAGCCAGTCGCCCCAAGCCCTTGTCAGGGGCGCCACCCTTCGCACTCCTGGTCACCGCCCAAAGCCCCGCGCCTCCTGGGGAGGTGTGTTCCCGAAGCGTAGGGCACCGGAGGCTGAGAGCGGCCGCAGCCCCCGGGCCAGGCCCCCTCCCGGGTGGGCGGCGAATGGTAGGCTCCATGAAGAGTGCTGGGCTGTGCGCCGTGGCGGGCGCGCGCTGTCCTCCCGCGAGCAGCTCCAGCTCTCCCCGCCGGGGTCTCGGTGATCGCTGCTCCTCCTCCCGCTCCTTCTCCTCCTCCTCCTCCTCTTCCTCCTCCCCCCACTGCCTCGCTACCGCCGCGGCTCCGGCTGGAGGCGCCGCTGTCATTCCTGCGCCCCGAGGAGCCGGCGCTGCCGGTGCCTGGGGGTCGGGGAGGGGGGGACGGGGCCGCGGGGGACCCAACAGGTAGAGCCGGGGAGCCCGGCTGCGCGCCCCCCCGTGCGTCATGCAGCTCTTTGTCATCTCTCTCGCCCCCAGGCCAAAATCCTGAGCATGATGGAAGACAATAAGCAGCTCGCGCTCCGCATCGATGGGGCGGTCCAGTCGGCCAGCCAGGAGGTGACCAACCTGCGAGCCGAACTCACAGCCACCAACCGGAGGCTGGCGGAACTGAGCGGCGGCGGCGGCCCC
>NW_006399778.1:20177669-20196285 GCF_000299155.1 Elephantulus edwardii | reverse complement strand
AGCGCCTCGGCAGCGGCGGACTCGGCGGCGGCGAACATGGAGAACCACCAGCTCGGCGCGCAAGGTAGGGAGCTCCGGGCGTCCGGAGGGGCCAAGGCGTGCGAGAAGGACCCGGCCCGGAGATGGCCAGGGCCCTGGCCCCCCACCCCCACGCCCCAGCGGAATAGCTTTGCATTGTGGCTGGTAACCTCTTCCGCCCAGCCAGGCAGTGGCCACTGCTGCTCCTCCGCTGGGAGTTGCAGGCGGCTGTCATTAAAGCCAACCTCAGAGGAGTGTGCACGGGTCCACATGGCCACACACCAGCCCCGGGCTGGCGGCACTGGAGAGGCTCAGCCAGGGCTCCAGAAAGTGCCCGTTCGGTGGCATACAGCCCTCAGCTCAGTGGGCAAACTTTTCATGGCTGAGCCTTGGTCCCCACCCCCTGGAGGGGTGAACAGGCACAGCTCCCTCCAGGTCCTTGATCACCTTGCTTTGGACAATTCTTCCCTAGAGCCTCACGCTCTGCTGCTGGCTTTGGAGTAACGAATTGGGCTGTTTTGCACTTTTCTCTATGGAAGCCAAATCCCTTGTCTCAATTGCATCTGGACTTTATTTTCTCCCCCTTTTGCGATGATTGTGAGGGCGGGGGAATCTATCAGTGCAACAGTAGATGCTCTGCTCAGCGAGGAGTTGAAATTTCCAGCAAATATAAACATTGAGTGTGCTTTCTGGAGAGAGAAGAGAATCTTAGCCCTCAAAAGCTGAGCAGTGGGCTTCTGGTGGCATGAAGGCTCCCAGTGTGGGCTATGGGAAGCCCTCTTATGAAGGGACTGTGTAGTTCAGAGAGAGAGGAAAAGACAGATAGTTGGTTTGTGTTGACAATGACAGTGATGGAAGCCGCTGACCCCCCCCCCCCAGCAGGGGTTAAAGGTGAAGGTGACATCTTTAAATGCTCTGTATGGTTCCTGTGACTTGAAAAGTCAGAGGGAGAGTTGACTTTGCAGACCTTCCCCCACCCCAAGTTGCCCATTAAGAAACCTGCACATCACTGGTTGTTAATATCATTGGAATTGTAAATTACTAAAATCCAGAACACAGCAGCAAAGAACATCCACTTCCCTGGGGAGGGCACTTGTTTAAATATGTCATTTGATCAAGTATGAGATTTCAGTGGCTCAGAATTCTTTTTTGGTTTTGATGCTGTTTCAGGAGCCTCTTGGAAGTGTTGAGAGAGAGACTCGGTTTTCTTTTTACTGTGTGCTCTCTCTCAGAGTCTGTTTATGCTCTTTTCCTTCCTGGGGAAGGTGTGGCTGACTGAGCTGAGATATTAAACCTAAAGGTCCCTGGTTTCATACTGGTTTCATGCATTCTACTTGAACTTGATACTTCAGGACTCTGTCAAAAAGTCTTGGGAATCAATGAAGTCGGTTGGTACGGAGGCAGCCATGACGTAATGTTGGGAAGGTGCTGTGAGCCTGTTGTTTGCTGCCCAGTTTTCCTGGTTGGCATCTGGTTATCTTGTCATTTATGCCTTGCTCTGTCAGTGTGTATGAAGCACTGTCCTGGGCACTTGGTGAAGGAGGGGAACAGTGGGGGACAGGTAGACAGCAAAGTGATACTTTACCTGTTGTAGACAGGAATTCTTCTGACATGAAAGAAATAGGTCAGAACTGGCATTTTTCTAAAGAATCAACAGCCACAAGAGAATGGGAATGGAATAATGTTGATGTATTTCCCACCAGGCTGCCCCTTCCCCTAGTCAAGGAAGTTAAGTGGATTTTCTCTGAGTCCTGGGGCAGGCTGCTGCCTGAGCACGCTAAGGGGGGCAGAGCAGCAATGATGTGCGCACTCAGCCTGGAGATTGATGTGCTCGAGGATGGGTAGATGGTTGCAATGGAGCAACAGGGGGCTGTTTCCTTTTTCTTCTTTTCCCTGACAAACATGCACAATGCTATGGAAATGGGGGTGTCCTTGGGCTGTGCCTGAATCCTGTCCAGACCCAGCTACTCTGTCACTCTTAGAAGCCTACCTGCCATGTCAGTAGCTGTCTAAGGATGATAGAAGGATGCTTGATCTTGATTTTTCTTCTTTTGTATGTTTGGGGATGTTCAAAACCGTTTCTCGGGACATTTAATGATTTTGCAATCAGAAAACTAAGTGCAAAGTCTTTGAACTCAACTTTGTTGGCTAAGGCATCCCTCCTAATTGATGCAAATTTGAGGTGCTGTGATGGTTGACAAGAAAACAAGCCCCCATATCAATCCGTTTTGGTTTGGATCACATATTCTGCATCATGTAACCCTCTGTGGGCTTAATTTTAGGGTGCTTGTTTTTAAAATTTGTTTTTGGGTTTTTTCCCCTCTCTCATGGCTTCTGGCAGCATGCTGTTCAAATAAAAACTCAGTAAAAGTGATCTAGCTTCACCTGATACAGCTTTCATTTTGTTAAAAGCAAAGCATTGGGTACTTTCTGAGTTCATTTGAAAGTGTGGCTGGTAGGTTTCCTCATGCTTCTTTGTGATACACCTTCAGGGAAGCCTGCACAGACTCAGCCCTAGTGAGCCCCCTTTTTTTCCAAGTGAATCTATGGTGTTCATTTTTGCTCTGTCAACGCAATTCTTCATCTGGGCCCACCCCCAACGAGGCATCAGTGTGATTGAGCTATCACTTTCACATCAGGGTTTTGAATGCAATGGGTTATCCTTCCAAATGCAACTAAGTCATATTTTAACTAAAGGGCATTATGCACATATTAAGTGCATGTTAATGTCCCTTTAATAATATTAGCACAAACGATTATGAGGAAGCGTCACCTTTGACTCTTCCTGCCAAAAGAGGAATTTGATTTCAGGTTCAAAATTCTCTGTTTAAGGGGAAAAAGAAAAACACAAAATCCTGCCGTCATTTGAAATGAATTAAGTAAGCTTCTCAGTTCACCATTAGATGGTTTTATTCCACCTCTGCTCTCTGGCTGTAAGCAGGCTGCAGTCTGATGACAAAAACTTGGGTGTTTTGTTTTGGGGGGATTTCTGCGGAGGGTTAATGCAGTGTGTCATTAAAACAAAATATTAACTTGGTTGGTACCTTCGGCGAGCAGGCACAGTTGCTATGGAACGGAGTCTAGAAAGTGTACTGCTGAAAAATCTGGGCTTTCGGCACTTTGCAAGATCTTCTTTCGGAATCTGTGTTGAAAGAACCCTTGGCAGCCAGCCCATCTCCTCTCTCTCTGCTGCGAGTGAGTTGGATAATCCGTAATGAGGATGCTGGCACACAGCACCGAGGGCATTCACGAAGGGTGGCGCATTTCACGACTCCTGAGGCAGCCTCTGGGTCTGGTGGGGTCAATACCGCCTTTGACAGGTAGACAGAAGGAGGCTTGGAGAGAAGAGAGGCCCATTTGTCCCAATTCCGGGTGGTGTTGGTAGCCAGAGAACCCATTTGTTTAAAGTAACATCTCTAAGCTGTTTTCCTCGGTGTAACATCTCTGGGAGAATGTGTTTCAAATGCCTGCCGTTCTTTGAGGGGAAAATATAGCAGTTTGTTTCTCCAAAAATGTTTTGTCTGATGAGTGACTAATATTAGATTCAATTAATTGTTTTGCTCTACATTAAATAAAACAATTACGCTCCATTGTCCCCAATTCAAATAGGTGTTAACCGTATATAACATAAAATACTTATGCCCTGTGGGTAGTATACCTACTGCCATTAGTGTGTTGTCTTTGTTGTTTTTTAAGGAAGTGATTGTATTTATGTAATTATACAAGTGGCCGTGCTGAGAGCATCGTTGGTTTTTACACACTCGCTGTATTTGTTGCAAGGATGATGGGGAAAGGGTCATTTTCTAATACCTTTGTACATTTTCATAAACAGATGCTAAGATTTTCTTATCTGTGAGTGGGTTTTACCCCCCTCCTTTTCCCAGATGTTAAAATAGGCTGTTACTTAAGATCTAAATGCTCATATGCACCATTACTATAACACTGGATGATTTTTTGTGAAGTAGAAATTACCTTTGCAGTGAATTGAATGCACGTTCAGTCTGTGGAGACGCTGGACACTGTTGCTTTGCAAAATAAGTTCTGTCTTTTGACATCCCCATCCAAATTAGTATTGCCCAGCTCCCATGTCTCTCAGTAGCCTTTCCCCACCCCACCCCCCTTTTTCAGAAAGAGCATTTTCAAATGACCAAGAGGGTAGAAGGCAATGTGTCTGACTCTCCAGTGCCTTCTGGCTTGACCTACAGAATTGCCCAGATAATCAAGTAACGGGTCTTGGTTTATCGACCTACTCAATGGGCTGAAAGTTACTCTTGCACCTTTCCTTAATCTGGTAGACTGAAAGGAGATGACATTTCAAAATTCTTCCCCAAAACCACCACACGTGGTCACAGAGAGATTACTTACAGATCAGTACAGTGTGGTTGAAATTAGTTATTGATTGGCTATCATTTACTATCTCTCCATTGTCTTTGGAATGGGCCTACAGAGGGCCCCATAAGTAAAGTGTCTGGTTCTGGTTCATTTTATCCTGCCAGTATTTCATGATTTACTGAGAGCTTTTCCAAATTCCTTCCATGTTAACCAAAACCCTAAGCTGGTCTGATTTTTTTTTTTTTTATATAACAGGAACCTAGTCACGTATCCTTCTAGTGCTTGGCCAGGTACACTGTTTCCAGGTATTACCTCCCCCCTGGCTCCCCAAGACTGCTGGCACCTTTTAGAAATCCCGTAGGTTATAATTTGTGACTTCTTGGCTGCCAGGGAGCTTGTAGCAGATGGGCTTGGCAGGTGGGAAGAGCTCATTGGAACTCTGCCTGGTCAACATGCAAGTCATATGGGACCCAGAAGGTTAAGTTTAGCGTTTTGGGCATATTCATTGATACAGATATATATGTAGATATTTCATTTCTGGGTTATGTATCTTTAAAGAAAAAGGAATTAGAAATGAATTCTTCAGTTCTTTCCAGTCCCTTTAGAAGAATGGTTTGTGTGACCATACTCCTTGGCTTTTAACCTTCCATAGCCTCTATTATTTCATAAAAATATAGAACTATTTCTGTCTTCTAAGACAAGGACATGGAATTTTAAGAGATCTTGTAAATGAAAATCTGTCTTTTCAATTTGGGCTGTATATTAGGCTGACTGACATGTAGGCTTACTATCATCATATGTTCTCATTAGCAAAGAGCTGGAAACAACCCAAGTACCCATCAACAAACAAATGGATGGAGAAGCTCTGGTATATTCACACAATGAAATACTATGTAGCATTGAAAAACAAGGAAATCATGCAATATTATTCAAAATGGGTGACCCTAGAAGACATTATGCTGAGTGAAATATCTCAGTCACAAGAGGACAAATGTTGCATAAGGCCACTGTTGTAAAATGGGACTGACATCAGGGTTGAGGGAAGACAGAGAAGGAGGGGATGAATGATGTATCCTGCATTGAAATATATGAGGGAGAGAACTGTTTAAAGGGGATATATGATTAGGTATTATTGTCATGACAGAAGTGCAGAATGAAGGCTGCACAGTGGAGTGGACTTGGGGAAGGGATTGCATATCAATAAAAGAGTTTTTCTTCTACTTCTCAAGAAGAGTGAATTTGGGATGGGGGTGGGCAGAGAGAAAAGTGCAACAATGAATAAACGGAAACCCTAAGTCTCTGTAAACGTTCATTAAAATGAATCAAAATAATAGTCATCATCATATTTTAATATGATGGGAAATGTAGGCAAAAATGGGTTCAGATGGAATTGTTTAGGGAAAGAAACCAATGGAAATGCCAGGTGCTGTGGGCCTTGATAACATATCATACCTGACAACTGATTGAATCCAAGAGTCCCCTTGTCCCGTGTCACCATCTTCAGCTCCTCCCCCATCATACCCCCCCGCACCGCCCCCCCCCCCGCCTGGACAGCTTGACTACAAAGAAGCTGAAAAAAGGCCACAGAAAAGAATGGTTTTCCCCCATCATGCGGTCTAACTCAACCAGAATATTCTTGCTTGTTTGATGCAAACTTAGATCAAAGTGGTAGAGCCCAGGTTGTGCTCCGTGGGCATTTTTGCATTCCCCTTGGAATTCTCAGCCCTTAGAAATATGAAAAAAGCTGAAAGTAGCTTTAATGAGTTTGGCAAGTTCAACTGTTTGAGCAGTTGGCATCTGTGTGGTGGGAAATCTTGGGTCCTAAATGAGTTCTGGTGCCTTTGTTGCCTTAGCAGTGCCAGACCTCTGGGTCAGATTCTCCAAAGCCCCTGGCCCCTTCATTCTCTGATCAGTTGAGACTCTAACATGAGCTCTTGGATGGAACTTGTGAAAGGCAGGTTCCACAGGCAAAGCAGCCCCCAAGGCCTTTGTACTTCTGTTCTTGGAGGGCAGTCAGGCTGAGTGGATAGAGAGAGTTGGGGAGGAGGTAGCTACCCAGTCCCGTTTCCTTACCTGCTTCCTTCCTCGTAGGCATTCCAGTGCTCTTGTGGAGAGGCAAATATCTTCCATTTCCAATATTGTCTCAACTTCATGGAGTGTCCGAGATAAGGAGAATCATTAGGAGGAAAAGGTCCTTTAAAGGAGGTGGATCCAGAACGATTGCTTTGCATTCACCTTTCGACACTTCACAGTGGTTCTCAGAACTCACCCACTGGGAACGACTTAAGACACTGAGGTGTTGTGAGACCGTCCTGATCTATCTAATTTTCTCCTTTTTTTTAAAAAAAATTATACTGGTTTACTTACAAGGTTTATATACATTGTTTTTCAAATGATGGTGGGCAGATTAATGCAGGAATAAAGAAGAGAAGGGTTTATCATGTTTGGAAAGGTGGAGAGTCAGTGCAAGGGAGGAAGACCCTCATCCAGATGGATTGACTCAGGGACTGTGGCAAAGGGCTTGAGTGTGTCAGAGAAGAGGAGGGCGGCAAAGGATAGGGCAGGGTTCAGATCTGTTGTTCATTGAGTCACTGTGGGTGGTACTCAACTCAATGGCACCTAACAATGAACAACAATCTAAGAAATTATTCAGTGTCTTTGTAAAACAAAAGTTTATATAAATAATAGAAAGATAAAAAGTGAAATATGTATGAGGATCCAAGGGGGACAGGGTGTGAGCAGAGGGGTGAAGAGGCAGGTAATCATTGTTGTTGTTGGTGTGTTGTTATGTGCCCTCTAGTCGTTTGCGACTCATAGCGACCCTATGTAGCCCTAAACCCTGCTCTATGCTGTGCCAATCGCACTGCCTCTGACACACCCATCCTGATTACTCCAGTCACTGGATCAATCCACTTCATAGGGGGTCTTCCCCTCCTGCGCTGCCCCTCTACTCTACCCAGCATGATGTCCCTCTCCAAAGACCTGTCTCTCCTTACAACATGTCCAAAGTATGTCAGACGAAGCCCCAGAATCTTTGCCTCCAAGGAGTAGCCTGGTTTAACCCTCTCTAGGATGAATCTGCTTGTTTTCTTGGCAGTCCATGGTACATTCAATACTCTTCTCCACCACCATAGCTCAAAGGCATCAATTCTCCTTCTGTCCTCCCTAGTCATTGTCCAGCTCTCTGACAAGTGATTGCAAAGACCATGGCTTGTATCAGGCGCACCTTAGTCTCCAGAGAGACACCGTTGCTCTTGAGTACTTTAGAGAGGTCCCTAACAGCAGACTTTCCCATCGCAATATGTTTTTTTATTTCCTGGCTGCTGGTGCCAAGAGTGTTGACTGTGGAGCCGAGCAAACTGAAGTTGTGAACAATCTCAATCTCTTCGCCATCCATCCTGATGCTGCCGATTGGTCCAGTGGTGAGAATCTTTGTCTTCTTGACATTGAGCCTCAGTCCATACTGAAGGCTGCAGTCCTTGACCCTCTGTAGTAAGTGCATGAGGTCCTCCTCAGTTTCAGCAAGCACGGTTGCGTCATCTGCATAACACAGATTTTTGATAGATCTTCCACCAATCCTAACACCATGCGTCTCCTCATAAAGCCCAGCCTCTCAGATAATCTGCTCTGGTCGCACAATTTGATGGGTGGAGGGAGGGGTAGGTAAAGGAAATGGGCAAGATCTGGTGTGGAAAACAACATACATGAACTTTGTAAGTAAATCAGTATAAAAAATTTTCTTTGAAAAATTATATAAATAATGGTAATGGTGATGGTGATGATGATTAACATTGGCCACGTTTCAACTTAAAATGTTTAAACTAACGTACTGATAGAGGCCTAACAGACATGGTTGAATACAGAGCCCAATAAGGAAGTCACTATTATCCACATTTTTCAACAGAGAAAATTGTAATTTAAAGAGGTTAAATCACTAGCTTCCAAAGACACAGAGTAATGATGGTGATGATGACGGTAGAGTGTTTACTCTGGATCAGATGCTATTGTAAGTGCTTTTCTCTATTAATGCATTTAATTAATGCTTCAGTTTTCATAATGATTTATGAGAGAGGTATTCCTATTGTACTCACTTCACATATGAAAAAATTGAGACACATAGATGAGCGTGTCCTTGCTAAAAGGCATCCAGCCTTTCAATGGCCGAGTTAGGCTTCAAATGACTGGTCAGCCTCCAGAGTTCCTACTTGTACTCCACTTTGATGTCCTGAGTCATTCAGCTGGTGACTGAATTCAAACTCAGATCTCTCTGTTGGAAGCCACACCTGCTTCTCTATCTTGTCTCCTAAATCAGAAACACCATTTGATCTGTTCTATGCAGAAGGTTGAAGGAGATGTACGCTCCATTTCTAATTCCTATTTCTCTAGACTGGTGGTCCAGATTTCTAGGTCCTAATGGCGAAAGCTCCTGATTGGAAATTAGAGAAGCGGAAGTGCCTCTCGCTTATGTGTGAGATCAGCTGACAAGGAGAGGGTTGAGCCTTGCAAGCTTAACAGTCAAGAGGTTGCTTCTTAGCAGTTAAAGGAACTGTTTTAACTGTGGACTTGTTTCCTATTTCTTGGACTTTTGCAGACTGTATTCTCTTTCTTAGAAGGATGACCAGCTGGCAGGGCTGGAATCTTGTGGTCCTCTCAATCCCTTTTCAACCCATGGCCTCCCTTTCCCTAGGATCTCTCTCTAAGGTCTCAATAGCCTCATGTTGCCTGTGATGCTCAACAAAGGGTCTGCTGACCACTTAGAACAGATACCTTTACGTTAGAGTTTTCTACTTCAACTGTGCTGACATTTGTAAGGCTGGACTGTTCAAAGTTGCTATTGCTGTTTTGTGCCATTGAGTTGGAACGGACCCGTGGCTGACTCTTCAACAGGTTTTCAGAGGCAATGGATTGCATGGGAAGAGATTGCCCATCTGTCTCCCTAGGATCAGCTGGTAGATTCAAACTACATACCTCTGTGTTTGGCAGCACAATTCTTGACCACCAAGCCACCAAAGCTCCCTCAATGTTTAATAATATCTCTGACCTTTACTCATTGGATGATATTAACCCTCACTCCCTTAGTTGTGATGACCAAAAATGTCTTCAGGAGCTATCAGATGTTTCCTTTGGAAGCCTAAATCACTGACTCGAAAACAATTGTGTTTTTAATCAAAGTCTACCCAGATGTCAAGGAGCCCTGGTGGTCCAGTTGGGCTGCCAACCAAATGGTCAGCATTTTGCACCCACTCAGCAGCTCCATGGGAGAAAATCCTGGCAGTCTGTTTTGCAAAGATCACTGCCTTAAAAACCTTATGGGAGAGTTCTCTTCTGTCATATGGAGACACTATGAGTTGAAATTGACTTGACAGCACCTAATAACAACAGCATCAAATCAAGTATAATAGGGAAGTAGACAAGGAAGTCACAATTCTACAGGCCTTCATAGACTTGCATGCCAGTGGCCTTGTTCAATTAAAGCTTGCAGAAAAATACATTTATTTAACAACTAATGGTTAAAACTGACCCCAATAGATTATTAACTAGTATACATTTTTTTATATTAGATGTCATAGAGAAAATGGCTAGCCAGGACTATCTCTCCAAAGAAAGTTTATTTCTAAAGGAGAAAGAAGATGAGACTGATCTAAGGTTTAAATATTGAACCGTAGCTTTGTTTCCTTACACTCCTTCCTACAAAAAAGAACAAGCCAAAATGTGGATTTCAGTTTGATCAGGTCTCTGAGTCCTTTAAAATAAGCTCACCCCTTGTATTCATTTCCTGGCCAAGGCTGGGGCTTCTTGACAGCTGCAAAAGATGAATTAATTCATTTTCCTTGATTAACTTGAACTTTTCTTAAATCACAGAGCATAAAGTATTTGCTTTAATTCAGAACGTGCAACTTAGAATGCAGTGGAATTTATGCTCCCCTTCCCCCATTCTTACTACTGGAAAAATCTGTACTCTCTCTGTGTTGATCACAGACTGGCATGGAATTTAGAAATTTGATACGATGGGCAGTGCCACTGTGGGGCCATAGAGTGTGATAAATGAATACTTGGGGAGAACTGACCTATGAGTGTATGCATAGTGATTATCTTAATTAATGTGCTTGTCAAGTGCATTGCTTTGTCTATTCATACAAAGGTTACTAAGTAAAATGAGAAAAAATGGGAATAACCAACACATCTCTAGGTTTTAGGAAGGCAAAGTTGGCTGCCAAGTTTGTGGGGACTGTCACCCTGTAACTGATGGCCATATTCTGATTGTTGTTGTTGTTAGGTGCCGTTGTGTCTTAGATGACTCATTGCGACCCTGTGAATGAAAGACCTGAGCACTGTTCAAAGAGTTTCCGGAGTCAAGCCATTTCTGATTACTTGGTTGAAAACCTGATACTAGGCCACTCTGCTGAGGAGAAAGCCATGTTTAAGTCTTAATGGAATCCTATGGAGAAAAATCAGGATTCCGTGGTCATGTATTCCACAATTATCTTTGGGAAAAAAATAGTAGAAACCTATTAGAACACATGGATACTGTGGGGCACCTCAACTCTCTATTGCCTTCAACATTATCAAAAACCTATGTGCATTTGCTTTCATGTAATACACAAAACTTGGAACATGAGTGAGATTTATGCCACATCTCCCCATTTCAAGTTTAATTCTATTCCTAATGTTTATCGTCATCCTAAAATAATTATTAAACTAACCTTTAAAGCATAGGGAGAACTGAAGAATTGAGGCCTTTAATATTAAAAAAGTATAAATATTGAATATAGCATGATCTGCTAAAAGAACAAACATATCTGCTTGGAAGAATGCAGTTAGGGTCCTCCTTAGAAGCAAAGACTGTGAGACTTTATCTTGCGTACTTTGGGTGTGTTGTCAGGTGTGGCTAATTCTTAGAAAAAGACATCTTTCTTGGGAACATGAAAGATCAGTGAAAGTGAAGAAAACCTTCAATGAAATGGTTTTGTTGTATGTGGGATCACTGTGAGTCAGAGTCAACTCAATGGCACCTACCAACAACAGCAACTAAAGCATAAACTTAACCTAGCATCTCTAGTATACAAAGGCAATGGTAAAAATCCCAACCCCATCATCATAGCGTTTTTGCTGATTTTTGGAGAACCCATGTGTTAAAGGGAAGCCAGTGCTATCCTTTCCAGGAATCCACTGCATTTATCCACCTTTCTTCTAGTCTTTGCTCTCAAGAGGGCAATCAGTAAGCCCTATCATCTCATACTACTCAGCTCCTTGCAGTTCACAGAGACGTTCATAGACATCCTACCATAGATGCTATCATCTAAATTCATGTGCTGAATTGAGGTAGACACAGAAGTATGTTCTCAAACAAGACTCATAGATATTTAAGCTATTTGACCCAAGATTGCTGAGACATTGGACTGAATTCTCCTGTCCTTCTTCCACTGTAAAATGAGGGGAGGCTGCACAATGAGGAAAGAGATATAGCTTATTACGAGGTGGGCTCTGACTTTGCCTTCACCACTGCTTCTTGGAAGAGAACCACTTGTATTGCAAGGCATGTGGATAGAGCAGTCATTGTGTCAAAAATTGTATTTTCATATATTCTAAGACCCTATGTCAAATTAGAGACCAAAGGTGAGGGAGGAATTAATTTTCTGAAAATGAACTGTAATTTTCATACTAACTTCTTTCTTCAATTGGTTAAAAAAGTTGAATTCCTTTTTAAAAAAAAAAAAACACTAATGCCTTTCATCACAGGAGCTCTAATGGTACTGTGTTTAAAACGTTAAACTGTCAATCAAAATGTTTGCCATTGAAACCCACCTGCCCTTCTGTAGGAGAAGGATAACGCAGTCTGTTTCTGTAAGATTTACTGGGAACCTTACAAGGCATTTTTAATCTGTCCTATAGACTTATCATAAGTCAGAATTGACACTACCACAGTGGGTATTGGGTCTTTAATCTTTCATTGTTGTCTACAGTCATTTGACTGTTCTTCCGATGTCCTATTTTCTTCATGCTTAAGTTTAGAGCTTGTCCTTTTCTAGCCTCCCTATCAAGTAATTGTTTTTATTAGGCTCTAGCTCATGACCCTAACTCGGTGAATAGAGTGAAATGTTGCCCAGTCCGGTGCCATCTTCATGATAGCTGATATGTTTGAAATCATTGATGTTTCTCTTTGTCAGTCCATCTCACAGAGTTTTCTTCATTTTTACTAACCCATTTCTTTATCAAATGTGTCTACCAATTGCTGTTTCCTCATGCTTCCTCCAATATAAGCAAGCCCAAATCTCCCCATCTTTGCTTCCAAGGACTATCATTGTGGTTGTGTTTCTTCTAAGATTGATTTGTTTGTTCTTCTAACAATCCACAGTACATTCAATATTCTTTGCCAACACGATGGCTCAAATGCATCAATGCTTCTTTTATCTTCCTTTTTCATTGTCCAGCTTTTGCAACTACTGATCTGTAAACAAGGGCAGGCTGCACTGAGAGAACTTCCTCTTTATTTCAGTAAACAGAGCTGGTAATGATTCTCCTAATGAAAAGAATTTCTGGCACTCCAAATCACCATAATTTAGATTTTTTAATAGGGGAGGGACACATATGTAGACACCTGTGGCCTTATCACATGAATGTATCTATTATGTAATGCCACAGAGGAGACTTAGCTGTCATGATAAATCAAATCAACTTCTTTCTCTTTACTGTCCCTTCGGGAACATACAACAAGGCATTAGAGTCCCTCACAGGTCTGTGAGTTTAGTTCTACTACATGTTGTTTGTTTAGGTTAATAGTCTCATTATATTGTGGCCAGTGCTCGGAAAGTAGAGGGTTAGTGAAAGAGACTAAGAGCCTCAATGAAATGGATTGATATGGTGAGTGCACCAATAGGCTTAAGCATGGCAGAGATTGTGAGAATGGTACAGGATAGGGCAAGGTTTCAATCTGCTGTACATAGGCTTGCTATACATAATAATTTTCTTGACAGCCCAACAACAACAGCTGAGACCAGGACTGACTTCTTATCAAGCAGGATTCCTGCTATCCCTGACTCATGCCTAGACCTTGTACTCAGATGAGTAGACTATCCAATGGCCAAACAGTAAGTGCTGTCGAGTCACCTGTGACTTATAGCAACCCTATGTACAATAGAAAGTCAGAATAGAATCAGGCAGAAACTGCGGACAGGGCCTTTTGCTATATGTCTTAGATAAATGTTGGTATTCATTGCCCTTGAATTGGCTTTGACTCGTTGTGACCCTGTGCATACCCTGTACCCTGCATATACAGCCAAAGAATTCATTGTCTGTACTAGCCTTACAATTACGGACATACTCATTTCCGCTCTTGGCTCCACTATGTTTTGAGTGCCTTCTACCCTGAGGCTTATCTTTCAGCATTATCTCACACAGTACTCTCTTGTGATCCATAAAACTTTCATTCGCTGATTTTGAGACATAGATTACCAGGCCTTTCTTCCTCGTTTGCCTTAGTCTAGCATCTCTGTTGAAACTTGGCCACCACTGTTGACCTAGCTAGTATTTAAAATGACGGTAGCCTAATGGCCAGCATCAGAGCAACACAGAAACCACCATATGACAATATGACAAACGGGCAGACAGATGGTGGCTGTGAGGACTAGAAGCAGAATATCAGAATATCAAGCCAGTGGCCACAGTACTGCAGTGATGGGTACTATGTGCCACGGAGGAGTGCTCTATACACTGTACCATTGTTGGGTACTCTCACTCCTGACACTGTGAAGTCTAATCTCTGTTTTATTTCCTGCTTCATTTTCCAGTACAGTAAGGAACATTCATTTCTCGGGTTCTCACACCTTTGGCAGTAAAACAAAAACCATGAAAATTGGAACTTCGTCACTGAAAATCTGTTTGAATGGGTTCTAACATGTCAGAAAGTATTTCTAAGGGTTAAAATGTTTTTATTTTTTTTAAGATTTAGATTTGCATTCGCATGAGACAGCTCAGATTCTCTCACTGCCCAAGGTAGGACAGTTGCCAAAGTAGATGTAAGTGCTCCTTGTTTGAAGTTCTTTAATGCAAACTTTTTGGAACTTGAAGGAACAATTGAAGGTCAAGACACTTCTCTTATAAAAGACAAGATGTTGTTATGTGTCGTTGCATCGTAGGCGACTCATAGCAATCCTATGAAGGAGAGTCCTCAACACTTGTGTGCATTTCATTCTTTCTCCAGGTTCATAGGGTTTCCAGAGGCAAGCTATTACAGAAGTGGATGCCACTCCTGCTTCCAAGCTTGTTTTAGTCACAGAGCTCCACCAAACACTGTCCACCATGGGTGACCATTAACGCATTTGACACATCAGTGTCATAGTGTTGAGCTTCACAGCAACCACGAGTTACCTCTGTACATCAAGTGGACACACCAGGGCTATACCACCTAGAAGAATGTTTGAACAAAAACAATGAAAAACAGGCTTGAGGGCTGCAGATTAGAAGTCACTCACCTTTGGCTTGGTAGCATCACTTTCTCTCCACTAGGCCAACTGATCTTGCATTTTAAGCTTTGTGGGTCATAGAGTGTCTGTGGCAACTCCCATAGTTCTGTCATTGTCAAAACAATTCTTCTCATTGTCTTTGCCCTCATAGCAACCATGCATACTAATAGAACTTCCCCATAGATTTTTCCAGGGCAGTAATCTATAGAAGCAGATTGCCACATCTTTCTCTCTTCTTCAGTTCTGCCATTGCTAATACAGTCATAGATAATAGTAATTGAAGGAGTACCATTGTGCTTCAACAAAACTTTATTTACAGAAACATGGCTTTTTGGACTGTTAGCCAACTTCTGAGCTATTATTGCTAACTGCCATTGAGTTGAAACACCATATACAATAGAATTAGATTGTTGGGATCCATAGGGCTTCCCTTGGCTTATTTATTAAGAAACAGGTTGCCCGGCCTTCTCTGTTTTTGTTTGGGAGTTCCATTAAAACTTTCTAAGTATCATGGCAACACAAAGCTTCCAATGACAGATTGTTGGTGGGCATGCATGAGGTATATTGACCAGGGCTTGGACTCAGATCCTCAGATGGAAGACAAGAATTATGCTACTGAACAGTGAGTGTTTCACCTCGTCTGTCTTGGAGAGGGAGAAACCAAGTGTCTGCTTGGAGGCTAGGATTTTCAAACTCTACCTGACTTACTTTGGGTACATGGCCAGGAGAGATTGGTGGAGAAGGACATCATACTTGGAATGGTGGATGGACAGTGCAGGAGAGGAAGAGACTGGGTGCGATGGATTGATACAGTGACTGGTGCAATGGGGTTGGTGTATCAGAATTAGTGAGACTGGCTCAGGACAGGAAATGGTTCAGAGCTGTTGTATATAGGGTCACTGTGCATTATAGGCAACTCAATAGCACATCACAACAATAACATACTATAATAGGTGTGGAAGCAGGAATGGCATCCACTTCCTGAACAACATGCCTCCAGAAACTCTATGAACTTTGATAAATGTCAATAGTTGTAGAGGGGCTTCAGGCCTTTTTGCTCATAGGTTCACTATGAGTCGTGATCTACTCGAAGGCAATCAACAACAACAACAATGTATGAATGAAATATTTGCAGTCCTTTTCCATTTGCCTGCTGCCTCGTATACTTTCAGCATTTTCATGTTGCTTAGCATACAGGAGGAGATTAATAATCAGTCATTGAGAAAGTAAGCTAGTGAATTAGAAGTGATGGTATTAAAGCAGCAAAGATGAGAAGTTAATTACTAGTTTATGCTTACTGGAACAAGGAAAGACAATTGTTGACCACTCATTGGTTTTGGTGTGAAGTCACTTGTGATTTGTTATCATCACTGAACTATTGACAAAGGGTTATCAATCACGGTGAGATAATGGGGTGAGACATTTAGCAAGCAAAGGAGGAGGAGGAGCCTTTGTATCCTTGTTAATAAAATGAACTGAGTGCTTCCATCTTCAAGATGATTGTGTACAAGATAGATGGATTAAGGAAGTGGAACAGCCAGTCTTAATTGCTGTGATGGGATTTAGGGAATTCAAAGACCTTGAGCATGGACTTTACCTTCTAGGCTCTGTTTCATCATCTATCATGCACAGTTGATGGTATAGAATAGTCACTGTGACTAACATTTAAACCACCAGGCACTGGCTCTTGTTTGCTCACAAGAGAAGTGATTGGTAGCCTAGCGAATAGAGAGTTGTGCTGCCAAGGCACATGGTTCAGAGGCATATGGTTCAGATCCACCAGCTACTCTGAGGGAGGAAGAGAGGCAATCTCTTCCTGCATGATTTCCAGCCTTGGAAAAACCCACTGAAGGGTCAGCTGTGAGTTGGTTCCAGATCAGCAGCAATGAGTTGAGTTGAGTTTGAAACACAAATTATTCCCTTCTCCTGAAAATGATGTTACATACCCAAGCCTCTGTGTGTTTAGCTTTGCAGTCCTTGTTGTGGTTTTAATGCAGGGTTTCTCCACTGTGGCACTGTGGGCATGAATGAATTCTTTCACTCAATAAATATAATGCTCTCCAGTATCTCCCAAGTTATGTAGTAATTTTCAAAATCATTGCTCCTGAGTGTTGCATAGTATTCCATCATGTTAATGTACCACCATATCTCAATCTGTTCAGTTGTGGTTGGACATTTGGACTATTTCAATGTTCTTGTGATTGTGGATAACACTGGTATAAATGTTGGTGTACAAATCTCTGTTTGTGTCTCCGTTCTAATTTCCACAGGGTATATTCCAAGCATTTAAATAGTGGGATTATATGGAATTTCTGTGTTCAGCCTTTTAAGGAAGCACCAAATTATATTCCAGAGTATTTGTACCATTTCACAATGTTACCAACCGTGTATGAGAGTTCCCACCTATCCACATCTTCTTCAACATTTATTGCTTACTGTCCTGTTAAACTTTACCACTGTTACTGGGTGAGATGGTATCTCATTGTGGTTTTGATTTGCATCTCTTATTGCCAGTGATTTGGAGCATTTCTTCATGTATCTGTTGGTTATCTGAATGTCTTCCTCTAGGAAGTCTTTCCATGTCTTTTGCCCATTTTGTGCTGTCAGTTGGGTTATCAATCTCTTTCTTATGGAGGCCTAGTAGTATTCTGTGAACTTTCCTTATGAGACTCTTATCTGAAATGTTATTACTAAATGTCAGTACGTGTTCTTTTCACTCTATTGGAAAAGGGTTTTCTTTTCACCCTGCTGGAAAAAGGTTTTGATGCACACAAAGATTTAATTGTCAGAAGGTACCATTCATCAATTTTATCCTCTCCAGGTTGTGTGTTTCTTGCTGTATTTGCGAGCCTCTTTATATCATAGGCTAGGCCTTCTAAGGTTGGTCCCACCTTGTCTCTTAGGATCCTTATGTTTTGGGGCTTTTCTCCTCCATCTCAGATCCGTCTTAAGTTGATTTCTATGTGTGGTCAGAGGTGTGTATTCTGCTTCAGGTTTCTTCAGGTAGTCATTTAGCTTTGCCAGCACCATTTGTTGAAGAGGTGTTGTTTCCACATTTGATAGGTTTTGTTTGCTTGTTGAATATCAGCTGACCATACATGGGTTAATATTTGGGTTCTTGGATCTGTTGCATTGGTCCCTATGCCTATCATTGTACCAATGCCATGCTGTTCGGATTATTACAGCTGTATGTAGTTTTTGCGATCAAAAAGTGCTATGCCTTCCACTTCATTTTTGTTTTGCAGAAGTGCTTTGCTTATTTGCAGTCTCTTTCCTCTCCAAATAAACTTGCCAATTGCCTTTTCTGGCTTTTTTTTTAAATGAAGTTGGTATCTGTATTGTTATTGTGTTAAACATGTAGATTTTAGGTCTTTTTTTTTTCCTCTCAGAAGTGTTTAGTAGTTTTCTTTGTAAAGATCTTTTGTGTCTTTAGTTAGGTTTATTCCTAAATATCTCAATTTGTCACTGGCTATTATAAGTGGTATTCCCTCCTTATTTCCCTAAATATCCCAATTTGTCGCTGGCTATTATAAGTGGTATTCCTTCCTTCTTTTCCTTCTCTGCATTTTCTTGATTGTTGTTGTTGTTATGTGCCATCGAGTCGCTTACGACTCATAGTGGCCCTATGTACAACAGCCCTAAACTCTGTTCTGTCCTGTGCCAACTGCACTATCTCTGACACTCCCATCCCAATTAACCCAATCACTGAATCAATCCCCCTCATAGAGGGCCTTCCCCTCCTGTGCTGTCCCTCCACCCTCCCAAGCATGATGTCCTTCTCCAAGGACCAGTCTCTCCTCACA
>NW_006399778.1:20164966-20176989 GCF_000299155.1 Elephantulus edwardii | reverse complement strand
ATCAAGTGTTCTGGGATTCCCATTCTTTTCTAGGTTACTGTAGAGGAATCCCACTGACTTTTGTGTATTGATTTGTAAATTGGTCTACTAGCTCTAACAGTTTTTGTTGTTGCATCTTTGTGGTTTTCTGTGTACACTACCATATCATCTGCATGTTGCCATCTCTTTGCCAATCTGGATGCCTCTTACTTCCTTCTCTTAGTATGTTGCCCTAGCAAGTACTTCAAATATAATATTGAATAAAGTGGTGAAAGTGAGCATCCTTGTCTGGTCCATGCTTGCAAGGAGAATGCTTTTAAGATTCTTCTTAATGGCAAAAGTCAGACAGAAGGAAAAGAAGAGACAGAAGATGCTGGAGAGAAGGAGAGAGGGGAGGGAGAGGGAGAGGGGGGGAGAGAGAGAGAAGTAATGAAGGAATCTAGTTCCTGCAGGCTAGTAGTTGTATTTTTCTATCTGGTTAAGAAAAGAAAAGGGAAAAAAAACACAACAAAAAACAAACCAACCAACAAAAAACAAACAAAAAAAACAACATAAATGCAAACGATTACTATAAATCCAGGAGCCTTATCTAAAGGGTGTTGCTGCTGTATCTACATATATTTTAAAAATCATAGTACATGCATGCAAAGAAAGAAGATTAGTTCTGCACATAGGCAGCATGTTGGAGGCACATGGATTCTTGACCTTCAAATAAGCCACTTTCTCTGGCTATCTAGAGTTTCTGGTCTGCACATCAAGTACTGCATGCATCTGGAGGCCCTGTTTAATGTGGTGCTCGACAGTGCTACACGCAGTTGTTTTTCGTGTGTTGTTGAGTTGGAACTGACCCATAGTCAAACCTCCAGCAGGTTTTCGGAGGCAGTAAAATTGCACAGAAGGAGATTGCCCATCCTTCTCCCATGGAGCATCTGGTTGATTCAAACCATGTACTTTTGGAATTGAAGTGCAATTTCTTATCTCTAGGTCACCAGAACTGCACTGTTTAATGTGGTGCTCAACAATATCACATGCTGTTAGGTACTAGATAAAGGCCATAGATAGTGATGGCTACTGCCCTGCACCTTTGAGTTGTCTGCTGATTTTTTTTTTAAATAGTATAATATTTAATGATCTCTAGGGAGGTATGGTGGCTTTTTTTCTATATTTTATTAATTTTCATAAACATTTACAGAGATTTTGGGTTTCCATTCATTCATTGTTGCACTATTCTCTCTACCCTCCTCCCAGTTTGTTCTTGTCCAAATGCCACAGTGCTTGTCAAAGCCAGTTCTGATTAATCTTCTTTGTCAGTGTGTCCTTTGCCATTCCCTATCACTCCTCCCTGAGAGAGACTTCACCCTGAGTCATAAGGAAAAGGGGATGGCGTATTCTCTTAGCTACTTCCTGCTGAAAAGGGACGCTGTGGGTTTCAGGAAGGATGGAACAAACTAACTCAATTGCTAACTGAAAAAATTAGAGGTTTGAGTCCACCCAGAGGTGCCATAGAATAAAAGTGTGGTAAACTACTAGAAAAATCAGCCATTGAAAACTGTGCAGAATACAGTTCTACTCTGACACAACTGAAGTCACCATGAATTGGGACTGATGGCATTTTTGTCTTCCTCAAACTCAACTATACTTACCTCAGATTCAGATTAGTCTATGTGTTAGATGCGAGAATAATCCTCCTTTATCTGGGCAAAAATGTCTGCAGAGTGACCTCCTGACATGAATATTGGAAAGCATTAGTTCTGATCAAAATAGCAGGACCAGCCCCAAACTAGATTTTTGTCATTATGATTTGATTGGCTGACTGCCATTGCTAACTAGCGTCATCCTGCCCCCCATCTCCAGCTATGTCCTAAAACCCCTCAAGCATGTGACCCATCATATCATTTTCTCATTTGCGCCAGTGCCGGATAATGGGCTAATCTCTCCAGCAGCATTCAGATTTATTAGAGAAGATGGCATTTACAAAATCATTTCACTGTTCCACTGCAAACAGCCTACGCTGGGATTCGCTTTCTGATTACAAACCTTCTTTATAACAATGGTTTTAGTACCTGCAATTAAAATCACCTGAAGGAGCCACGTAAATGTTTTGCATTCCTCTTCTTCTGTGTTTGGTTAGCTTTTGACTGGTGAGCCATCCAGACTTTGAGCAAACAGCAGAGAAGGACAGGTTTCAGCTCAGCTTACAAAAAGCAGACTTTGCCGAGGATGAGAGCTGCCCGCCAGGACGTGGCCAGCACAAGGCCAGACAAAGCCGCACGACCATCTGCCAGCCATCCTGGCCAATCATCTCCCACACTGAGTGTAGATACTTGGGAGGAAACCATAAGAAGATGCCAAATGTAATTTGCTTAGGAGAAATCTTCTCTTCTTTGTGTTTTGCATTTGAGATTGGCCAGCAAGCAAATTAAAAGTTTAGCAGCCTCCACTAACTGGTTGCCACAAAGTCAACAACCTTGACTCATAGCAACCTTATGTGTAGCGGGGTAGAACTGTACTTATTAGGGTTTTTAAGGTTGTGCCATTTAAAAAACAGATTTCCAGGCCTTTCTTTCAGTGTACCCCCTGAGTGTATTTGAATCACTAACCTTTCGGCTAGTGGCAGAGTGCTTGACCATTTGCATCACCCAAAGGGCTCTGGTAGCATCCTCAGTAGGTCATCTTTTGGGTAAAACCCAGAGAAATGTCAAGAGACAGTCATAGCTAGGAAAAGCCCTTGCTTCCTTTCACTGAACTGACTTGCTTGAGCATATTAAGATGCCAACACAGGGAAGTTCAACATTTATAGCATAGGACACGCATTCTGGAGTTGGTTGTTGTTATGTGCCGTCGAGTCGCTTGTGCCTCATAGCAACCCTATGTACAACAGCCCTAAACTCTGCTCTGTCCTGTGCCAATCGCACTGTCTCTGACACTCCCATCCCGATTATCCCAGTCACTGAATCAATCCACCTCATTGAGGGCCTTCTCCTCTTGCGCTGTCCCTCCACCCTCCCAAGGATGATGTCCTTCTCCAAGGACCGGTCTCTCCTCACAACATGTCCAATATATGTTAGACGGAGCCTCAGAACCCTTGCCTCCAAGGACCCACCCAGTTTAACCCTTTCCAGGATGAATCTGTTTTCCTAGCAGTCCATGGTATTCTCAATACTCTTCTCCAGCACCACAGCTCAAATACATCAATTCTCCTTCTATCCTCCTTGGTCATTGTCCAACTCTCTGATGCATAACAAGTGATTGCGAAGACCATGACCTGTATCAGATGCACCTTAGTCTCCAGAGAGACACCATTGCTCTTCAGTACTTTGGAGAGGTCTCTAACAGCAGACTTTCCCATGGCGATGCGCCTTTTAATTTCCTGGCTACTGGTGCCAAGAGTGTTGACTGCGGAGCCAAGCAAACTAAAGCTGTGTACAATCCCAATCTCTTCACCATCCATCCTGATGCTGCCAGTTGGTCCAGTGATGAGAATCTTTTTCTTCTTGACATTGAGCCTCAATCCATATTGGATGCTGCAGTCCTTGACCCTCTGCAGCAGGTGCTTCAGATCCTCTTCAGTTTCAGCAAGCAGGGTTGTGTCATCTGCATAACACAGATTGTTGATAAATTGTCCACCAATCTTGACCCCACATTTCTCCTCATAGAGCCCGGATTAGCCTCCCGGATAATCTGTTCTGCGTATAGGTTGAAAAGGTATGGAGATAGGATGCATCCCTGGCGTACGCCCTTCCCAGTTTTGAACCATGCAGTGTTCCCTTTCTGACAACTGCCTCCTGGTCCAAGTATAGGTTTCTCATTAGAACGATCAAGTGTTCTGGGATTCCCATTCTTCTCAGAGTCAGCCATAGTTTGTTATGATCCACACAGTCAAATGCCTTTGCATAGTCAATGAAACACAGACATACATTCCTCTGGTATTCCCTGCTTTCAGCTAAGATACATCTAACATCAGCTACAATATCCCTAGTACCACGACCCCTTCTAAACCCAGCCTGGACTTCTGGTAGTTCTCTGTTGATGTGCTCTTCCAGTCGTTTTTGGATAATCTCCAGTAAAATCTTGCTTGCATGTGAAATCAGTGACATTGTTCTGTAGTTTCCACATTCTGTTGGGTCACCTTTCTTTGGGATAGAAACAAATATAGATCTCTTCCAGTCAGTTGGCCAAGTGGTTGTTCTCCAGATTTCTTAGCACAATGTGGTGAGCACATCCAGGGCAGCATCTGTTAACTAAAATATGTCAATTGGTATACCATCTATTCCTGGAGCCTTCTTTTTTGCCATTTCCTTCAAAGCAGCCTGAACTTCTTCTTTCATCACCATAGGCTCTTGCTCATAAATTCTTCTGTGTCTTCCAATTCCTTTCGATACAGTGACTCAGTATATTCTTTCCATCTTCTTTTAATACTTCCTGGACCATTTAACATTCTGCTGAAAGCATCCTTGACTATAGCAACTCGAGGTTTGAATTTGTTCTTCAGTTCCTTGAGCTTAAGAAATGCTGAGCGAGTTCAGCCCTTTTGATTTTCTGACTCCAACTCCTTGCACATTTCATTGTAATATTTTGCTTTGTCATCCCGTGCTGCCTTTTGAAATCTTCTATTCAACTCTTTAGTATCTTGAGTGTTAATATTATCTCTTAACACTTCTTAGCTTTAGCTATGAGCAAGTGGCTTTAGGAATTTATCTCTGAGTTTCTTCACAGGGATGCTACTAACACAGCTTCAGGGATTGTTATAAGATAAACAGACGATTGTATGTGATGCCTTAGCTCAGAGCCTATCCTTGCTGCTCTTGCTGGTTTTGGTGTGCACCATCTAGTGCGAACCCGCCCATAGTTGACCCTCTGGCAGGTTTTCAGAGGCAGTTAATCACATGGGAGTAGATTGCCCATCCTTTTCCCATAGAGAAGCTGGTGGATTCTAACTGTGTGACTTCAGGATTGCAACACAGCTTCTTGCCACTAGGCCACCAGTGTTCCCTTGCTAAATCCTGTAAATATTGGCTTTGAGTTTTGGTATGACATTCTGGTATCCCATTCAAGACACTAAGGAATGAGACTGATTTATGTTTTGGCTTGTTTTTCCTTCAACCAGCTTTCATTAAGCATGCTCTGATGGATAAGTCTCTGGTGGTATAATCCTTAGAGAGCTGTGCTAATGACTGGATGGCCATGCCTCTCTGGTGGTTCCAATCCACCAACCACTCTGGTGGAGAAAGATAGGCAGTCTTCCTTAGTGTGATGTATAGTTTCCAAATACCCAATGGATAGTCATCTATGAATCCGTTCTGATTTGACTACTCTACCATGACAAGTTATGGTATCAAATGTGATAATGGTTACCCATGGTGGAGAGTGTTTGGTGGAGCTCCCCAATGAAAACAAACTTGGAAGCAGGACTGGCATCTACTTCTGACATACCTTGCTTCCGGAAACTCTATGAACTTGGAGAAATGAAAAGTGTTCAGGTCTTTTGTTCATAGGATCACTATGAGTCATCTACAACTCGACAGCACTTAACAACAACAATGAGAGAGCTCTGTTGGCCTAGTGGATAGAAAGTTATGTTACCAAGCCAAAGGTGAGTGATTTTAATCTGTGGCTGTCAGCCCTGGTTTTAATTGTTTTTGGTCAAACATTCTTCTAAGTGGTATAGCACTGGTCTGTCCATTTGCTGTACTGAGGTAACTCGTGGTTGCTATGATGCTAAACACTGTGACACCGATGTGTCAAATGGAATTAGGTTACCTATGGTGGACAGTGTTTGGTGGAGCTCCCCAATTAAAACAAGCTTGGAAGCAGGAGTGGCATCCACTTCCAAAATAGTTTATCTCCAGAAACCCTATGAACTTGGAGAAACGATCAAAGTTATACAAGTGTTCAGGTCTTTGGTTCATAGGGTCACTTATGAGTCATCTATGACTTGAAGGCACTTAGCAACAACCATGACAAGTACTAGAGATATTGGCAAATAAGATGTCACCCATCTAGTAGAAACCAGGGGAGGAAAGTCAGTATTGGAAAGGTCCCCACATGGGAATCATAAGAACAGGAGTCTAGTCTGACTGTACAACTTGCAGACTAGAGAAGAAATTCTAGCCTCCACAGTATCTTGTGATAGCAGAAAGTATGGGTCACATTATCCTCTTCCACAACTGTTGTCTCCCACTCTGAGACTTGTAGGAAGCCTCTCTGGGGCCAGTCAAAATAAGCATACTAAGCAAAACCTTTTGGGAAAAGGATAAAAACCCAGACAAACAACTTAGTTGATTTCAACTCATGGATGTCGGTGTAGACTGGGTTACACAGAGTTTTCAATAGCTAGTTCTTCCAGAGTAGATTACCAAGCCTTTCTTCTGACATCCAAGGCACATTTGATCGAACCACCTTTTGATAAGCACCAAAGAGCTTAACTATTTGTACCACCTGCAACTCCATACCTCTTTGAGATCTCACTCAACAGTTTCTGAATTTCTACAACTTCTGATCTTTAATGATATCACCAAATCAGTCCAAGTTGCCTTGAAGAATAGCATGAAGTAGACAGGTTGTTTAACCTGGAGACCATTGTCTTACCTGAAGCAAAGACAAGGTAAATAACTCCATGTACAGTACAGAAGTGTAGGAGAGGTCCTCGAAAATTGGGATAGAGGGAAGATGGTGAAACTAGAGAAATGGTGTGGATGTGGAATCACAGAAGGACTGTGTGATGTAGAGAGAGACATCAATGACTGTCCCATCCAGCGTGTGCCCTCATCCAGTGCAGGTCTCAAAACACTAGTGCAACGTCTAAATGATGCACAGATGCATGCATCTACAATGCAGATCCCACAGTCTAACCTTGTTTTAATCAGGGAGCTCCACCAAACACTGTCTACCATGGGTAACCATTAGTGCGTTTGACACATCAGTGTCACTGTCACAGAGTTCAGCATCACAGCAACCATGAGTTACCTCTGTACAGCAAATGGACAGACCAGTGCTATACCACTTAGAAGAATGTACATAAGCACACCCTTTCTGTGCCCTCAAGAAACTTACCTTCTCAAATAGGTGAGATGGAGGCAGAAGTGCCCTTTGGAATGAGGTTGTGGTTTAGTCTGATTTTCTTGCATCCAAAGAGGAGTGATTTAAAAAAAAGAAAGAAAGAAAGAAAACAAAAAGCACAAGCCAGATGCCCAAATTAAAACACTAAATTTTCTTGGAGTTCATGTGCTCCTAGCAATGGAAATAAAGGTGAGGGCTGAGCCCCTGAGGCTATAAATCAGCCACAGTCTGAGACTCACTCCCGTGGTGTGTCTAGGTATTTCTGCCCATCACCCACACCCCTTGGCATTTCCGAGCTACAAGGGGGAGGGCTCCATTTGTCATCCTGATTGTCCTCCCTAGGGCTTCTTGGAGCAGCGATCTCTGATGTTGCCTTTTGCATGAAATATTAAGCTCAGAGATAGAACCAGGACATCTCAATGCAGGCAGGATACACTTGGGAAGGCTGGTTTTCTGCCCCCATGGCCTCATTTGCATTTATTCTGCTCCCGACCATTTGCAATATAGTGGTGGGTGTCCATCAAATAGCTATTAGCTCTTCAGCCAGCTCCAGAGGGGCCATGTGGTCCGCCTTATGCGCATCCAGGGCAGGTGAGGGTAGCCCTTACCTGGAGTCACACAGTTGATGCTGGAGTCACCATGAGTGTTCCAACCTCCCTTTTTTGTTTTTCTTTTGTCTCAGAGAGCTTGCAAAACAAACGACCTTGGTTTAAAGTTTTACATTTTCATGACATTCACTTTGTCTCTTTCCTCTTTTGTTGCCTGTGAGTTTGCTATATGTGTAATCTTATTATATCACATAACAGATGTTTCTTATCTGTGTAATGGGAATGACAAGACTTCATCTCTTTCAGGGTTTTCAAAAACATGAAGCAAGTTAATATATACAAACCCTATACCAAAGGCTTGGCCCATAAATTGCTAAGGATTTAATCAGTGTTAACTGTGAGTATTTAAAACTAGTCTTTTCACAGTAATGGTCCTAGGTGGTGTTTGTCCTTTTGTGACTGAGCTATTTTACTCAGCATAATGTTCCCCAACCGCTCCCATGATGGCAAAAAGAACAATACGGCTATTACAATTAGCAAATAGTAACAGGCTATGTATAACTATTCAGAGGGGGGAAAAGAAAGGAGAGAGAGGGGTTGGAAATAGTAGAAAGGGGGAAATAGCAATCAATTTTATAAAACACAGTGTATGTGAATTAAAGAAGACACTGATCAATAGTAATTAATTCTGTAAAACACAATGTATGGCAGTGATTGTGTAAAACACAATGTACATGAATGGAGCACAATGTATATGAATGATTATACAAAAGCCAACAAAAAAGAAATTAAAAACCTAGTATTTAAAACCTCTAGTGCTGAGGAAAAGGAGCTCTGGTGGCATAGTGTAATGCATGGTACTGCTAATTGAAAAGTCTGTGGTTCAAGTCCATCAGAGGGTAAGAGGGAGAGAGATGAGCCAGCTCCTGTCATAAAGATGTACAGCTTCCAAAAGCTGTAGCCCTGAATGGGACTCAGTGGCTGTAAGCGGGTGTGCAAGAGTGGCTTCTTTCAGCGGTGAAAGCAAAATTGTTTAAAGAAGTGCTAGTCGAAGGTAGACCCATAGTCTTTCAAGTCAGACTCCTAGAATGTCTGAAGTCTTAATGTCCTCATTTATTTTTGTGCTTTGATCTATGGGGTTTGCCATTTGGCAGTGGCAGAAGGAACTCCCTGAGTGTCCACTGCTATCTCCACTCACCTTAAATATGCCCAACCAAAGTCTTATCTCCGACAGCTCATGCATCATCCTTCCTGGGAGAGGCGCCCCACTGACTCGCTGACAGACCCTCCGTTAATTTCTGGATGATTTTTTTTCTTTTCTGAATTATTTATAGCTTGCCTGCTGGCATTTCAGGCTTGCCTTGCTAACAGAAGCAAAAGCGTGGATGGATACTGGGAAGTGGCATCTGAGTCCAGGTCATTCGGTTTGGTTAGTTTTGTTTGCACTTGATGAATTGGCATATAAGGTGTGTGGTCCGTGTCTATAGAAAGACAAGAGGCACTGTTCTGGCATATTCAAGTGTCCAGAGAGAGACCTCACTGTGGGAAGACCCAAAACTCTGGACACCCTTCGCTTTCAATTGGTTGGATGCCTCTGGAACACTCGCTTTGACATCTGAGTCTCAGCTTGCCATCAGCAAATGAAGGGATCAGACAAAGGAGATGGATTGGAACATCCTTTAAATCAATTTCTTAGGTATCTGTGATATGGCTGACTCTGGACTGGACTCATGGAGCACACAGACACAATGGGAGCCAAGGAAGGAGGATGGCTGTGATGAGTCACTTTGATGTCCTATGATTGGGTGTGCGATACTGTGGTGCTAGAAACTATATCTCTTGTATTTCACAAACCAGTTGGGTCACCCATGGAGAATGGATCTCGATTGGTGGTCCTTCCAGACCAAGACAGAAAAAAAAAGACTGTTGAGCTTCTTCTAATGAATCAGATCATATTCTGCTGTGATACTTAGAGTTTGTGTTGATTGGAGCAGGACCAGGGAGTGTTTCATTCTGTCCTACAATGGGTGACCATGAGTTGGAGGGGATTCAAGTAACTAAAAACAACAGCATGCATTGAATTCTCACAGAGGATGAGGAACTGTCTTAGAAGTTATATTTATGATATAATATAATTATATATAATTATTATAGATTAATTATATTATTATAGACCATATGTATTATATATATATATCGATATAGATATCTCAGTTCTCACAAATGTTTTATTAGCTCTATCTTTACAAATTAGGCATTTGAGCCACAAAGTGATTAAATAATTTCCCTGCCATCACATTGCAGATGTATATCTGAGATGTGAGGTGCTGAAAGTCACTGACAATAAGAGAGAAGCAAATCAAAACCACTATAAGATACCATCCCATCACAGTAGGAGTGGCAAAGCTTTAAGAGGACAGCAAGCAGTAAATATGGAAGAGGACATGGAGAGATTGGAACTCTCATATACTGTTGTAAAATGGTGCAAGCCACTCTAGAAGGCAATTTGGTGTTTTCTCAAAAAACTAAACATAGAAATGCCATATGACCCAGCTATCCCACTGCTAGGAATATACCCTGAAGAAGATAGAATCAAGACACAAATGAAATTTGTACATTCATAGCAGCATTATTCACATTAGTAAGAAAATGGAAACAGCCAAAATGTCTATCAATAAATGAATGGATTGAGGAAGTGTAGTACATTCACACGATGGAATACTATGCAGCACTCAGGAGCAATGATTTTGAAAATACCAAATAATGTGGGAAAGGCTAGGGAGCATTATACTGAGTGAACTAACTCAGTCTCATAAGGACAAACACTGCATAAGACCATTATTGTAAAAATAGAAGGATTACAAATAGGATATGTATTAAAGTCCAAAGAGGGAAAGAGAGGGTAGGTGAGGGCTGATGGTGAAGAGGGAGGAATCTCAAGGTAGCAGAGTTTGGTGGGCAGAGCAAGGGGGTGATGGAATTAAGAAAGATCCAGGGGGTACCTGAAAAGGTGGAATAATGATAGGCATGGATCCACAGTGATTAATTTTATAAAACACAATTAATGGGAATGATAATGTGAAACACTGTGAATGGAGAGTTAAATGAAACACAGTTTATATAAACAAAGTACAATGTATACAACTTTTGTATGCAAACCAATATAAAATAAAATTTAAAACTAAAACACACCAAATAGGAAGACTAGGAGAGGGCTTCTGGAAGAGCATCCTTGTTTGAGGCTCTGGCTCCTGATGACCTTGTGTGTTACCAATGGTGCCACTAGGTGGTTTCAAGGAGAGAGGTGTGGACCCCACCAGTTGACCCTGTCAGAGGAGATGACATCAAATGACCATGTAGAAAACTTTTGTGCAGTGTGTCAGAAGAAACAGTTTTCCTTTTTATTTTTAAAAATCTCTGTTGGTATTTATAACAAAAATGGACGATTTTGGTTTTTGGTTTTTTGTTTTGTTTTATTTTTTCTTAAGTCCAGGTGATATGTGTTAATTTTCCTTTAGAATCTTCTGATGCACTGGGGTCAGAGATGTCATAATTATCCAATTACAATGGTGTTTAGGATCATGTGACTATCTCTGCACCTGACAAGCACATGCTGCCGTTCTCATTACCATTGGTCGGTATTTCTATCGTTGGTAATTTTTGTCAGATTTTCTAGTATGCTAGCTACAATATTATAGTCATAGTATTTCTTAATCTCTATCAAGGACTTTTCTTGAAAATGAATTAATAATTAAAGGAAAAGAAGGAGAAAAAAAAATCAAGGCAGACTTCCACTCAGTTACTAATGATACTATAACTAATAATATAATTCAACACAGAAAGATTTTACAAAACAATTTTGATGTTAATATTCATATGATCTGAGAAATTTTACATTAAAGGCATTTACAACTGCATTTATCACATATTATTCCATGATTAAATTGGATAATAAAATTACTAAGGATTCTGTATCGTCTGGTATGGGAGGAGATCCATAGGAGGGAGTGGTAATAACACGTGCAACCACAGTGAATGGCATTCGTCATGGTGACACCAATATGGTAGCAGAATGAAATGCTGCCCAGACCAGCACCATCTTCACAATCATTAATTGAGCCCACCATACTTGAGCCCATTGTTGAAGCTCTTGTGTCGGTCCAGGCCAGTGTTTTCATTGGCCAATTGTGATGTCCATTTCTAGCAATTGGTCTTGTCCAGTGATGTGTCTAAAGTAAGAAATTTAGAGTCTTACCATCCTTGCTTCTGGCTGTATTATTTCTAAGATGGATTTCTTTTTCTTCTTGGCAAAAAGACAGCAGAGTGGCTGCATGGATTACTGGAGAGAGAATCAAGTGTTTGGGCTTGGTTTGAAGTTCTGGTGTAATCGAAGTAGTGGAAATTAAGGTGAGAGAGAGAGAGAGAGAGAGAGAGAGA
>NW_006399778.1:20136385-20164866 GCF_000299155.1 Elephantulus edwardii | reverse complement strand
AGAGGAGAGGAGAGGAGAGGAGAGGAGAGAGAATGAATAGTGGACAGCTTCAGAAGTTTCTTGTAAAACAAACTTCATTTTTATCCCACATTCAGTGAGTGAGGTATGTAATCATTTTAAGGTTTTACTTTGTCCTTAGCTCCTTAGTTACATCCTGTACCCTGGACCACACTGGTTTCTCTGTTGATATGTACTCTCTACAAAAGTGGACCATTCCTTTTGGCCTAAATGATAAATTTAAGGGGGTGGGGGGGAATAGATACTTTTGTTACTAGATATTCCATTTTCAGTTTGGAAAACATGTTAAAATTATAGTGAAATTCTTTATTGTCAGTGAGGCTGGTGAGAACACATAACCTCCAAGAGTGGTTGTCAGGTGCTGCCAAGTTGAGTACGACCCATAGTAACCCTAGGACCCTGGATGACAGACTGACCCCTGGTCTATCCAGTGCCATCCTCACACTTTCTGACACATTAGATCCAATTGCAGCAGTCACCATGTCAGTCTACCTGGTTAAGGGTTTTCCTTTCCTTCACCGACCCTCTACCCTTCCAAGCATCATGTACCTTTCCAAGGAATACCCTCTCCTAGCAACATGCCCAAAGTATGTGAGATGAAGCCTTGTTATCTTTGCCTCCAAAGAGTGCTCTGGCTGTCCTTTCTCCAAGACGTATCTGTTTGTTCTTTTGGCCATCCGTGGGATGTTCAGTGCTCTTCTCCAACACCACAGCTCAAATGCATCAATTCTTCTGTCATTCTTATTCATTGTCCACCGTGTCCTGAATCAGAGTTGTTACAACAATGAATGTGTTCATTTATTAACAGCAAGAATAACAATGCCCAGCACATTGGAAACATTCTGTGAGTGTCGGTTAGGATTGTTACTGGTCTGGTTGCCATTGTGAGTTGTGATCCAGGTGGTTCGGCTGAGGGCAACCGGAAGCTCTAAAGAGCACAATGTTGTACCGTCCTCATCAACTTTGATGTATTTGAGTTCGTTATTGGGACCATCACATCAGCCTAAGCCATTGAGCATTTCCCTCATTTTCACTGACCGTGATGTTCTTTTGTAGGGACTGATCTTTTATGATGACATGCCCAAAGTAAGCAAGATGTTGTCTCACTATTGTCTCTCCTAAAAGAACCTTCTGGTTGTGTTTCTTCCAAGACTGACACGTTCCTTTTTCTGCCAGTAAAGAGTATATTCCACTTCCTTTACCACCACAGATCGAATGTAGCCAATCTTCTTTCTGTAATCATTGCCATTATTATTGTCACACAGTCTCCACTTTGCTCCCTGTTCTCCGGTCAGCAGGGCAGTGTGATTTCCTGTGTGGCAGAAAACAGGGCCAGTTTGCCAAGATTCTTGGTCTCAGTCTCTGCGAAGCCTGGCCGGGTCGACTGGAGGTGCTTGTTGCTGGGATATGTGGGACAGTGTAACCGCAGAGACGCTCTTCTTCTTTCTTTCTGTCCTTTGCCCAGGTGCACACTGCACCTTTGCTCTGGGGTGGCTCTGTGCCTAGAGACAGACAACATTTAGCCTTGGAACTTTCCTGAGGACTTCATAATCTATTTTCCTGTGGGCCCCATAAGGGTCACAAGCCCAGGCTCCAGAATGCACGGTTCAGAACTGAATCCCTGCTGCACTGCTTGTTTGTTTACATCACATCTGAAAAAGGACTTAATGTCTCAGGGCCTCAGTTTTCCCCCTTAGTAGCATGGCACAACACAGTAGGGTTTAAATCATTCTGAAGATCGCCTGAGATAGTGAATGCTAAGGCATTTGGTACAACATTATCTGGCATGTCACAGGATCTCCATGGATTATTTTTCAAAGGGTGAAAGCATACCTTTGTAAATGGCATAAATTGGAAAGATAATTTCAATACTGTTTAGGTCAAAGGTAAGAGAAAAGGGATAGATAGAATGAACTCTGGCTAGGTGACTTGGGAATATGCAAGGAAATAATAATAGCAGCTCTGGTTTTCTTGGGAATATGCAAAGAAATAATAATAGCTGCTCTGGTTTGTGTGTTTGTTTTTCATAATTACTGTGTTCCAGGGATTGTGGGATTGTTGTAAGCTGTCACTGAGGCAGCCTCTAGCTCACCACAATCCCCTACCCACTGGACTAGACAATCTTGATCCATCACATTTTCACTGGCTGTGTTTGGAAGTGGATTTCCAGGCCTTTTTTCCTTCTCTGTCTTAGTCTAGAAGTTTTTCTGTAAACTATTCAGCATCATAGCAATGCTCAAGCTTCCACTGACAGTAAGGTGATGGCTGAGCTTGGGGTGCAATGCAAGGGATTAAACAGGATCTGTCTCATGGAAGGGGAGAGTTTTATCATTAACCCACCACTACCACCAGGAATGGTGCTAAGCGCCTGTAGTTTTAGTAATATTTGGCGATATTTCTAAAGCATTGGATTCTTTTGTTAGGTGGGATTAAAACTTTAAACCTAGTAAGTGCTATTTGTACTAGTCTCAGTTTTCAGATAAGAGAAAATGCCTTGCCCAAGATCATCAGAATGTAAATAGAAAAAAGAAGCTTTGAACTCAGGTCCATCTGGCCCCAGCACTTCTACTAGAAGTCACTGGAGGTGAATCCCAATTCTAGTTGGATAATCCATGCCAACAGGAAGATGCTTTGTTGTAGGTAATCCACAGAGCAACCCCCCCCCCGCCCTTGTGTGAGGAATTTAAATGGAAAGTAAATTTGCATTCTGTCAATCAGCTTAATTGCAACTTAAAAAAACCACATACAACACATTAAGAAAAAAAAATGAACAGGAAAGATTTTGGGAACAGTAACCAGTTGGATCCCACCATGGACATAAGGCTTTAGAGTCAGACAGTGGTGAATTCAAGTCCCAGCCCTGTCACTTACTAGCTCTGTGTGTGTGTGTGTGTGTGTGTGTGTGTGTGTGTGTAAAAACCAGTGTCTCATGAAACTTCAATGTTACCATCGTTTAAATGGGAGTAATAATCAAAACTGTAAAAAAGAAAAAGGGCCCCCCCCAATTCATTGCTGTCAAGTCAGAACTAACTCATAGCTGACCCTGCAGTAGGCATCTGAACGCTGTAAATCACTCAGGAGGGGATTGCTCCTCCTTCCCCCTCAGAGCCTCTGATGGGCTCGAGCTGCCAGAGAGGCATGGCTGTTGTTACCTGCATAACTTCCCACTAACTGCACCACTAGAGCATCAGCGTTTCTGGGTTATTGGTATAATCTCACCAGAGGAAGCATATGGACATCATTCAACAGAGCTTCAATAAAAAAAGCCTCATGGTCCTCACTCGTGCACCACTGTCATAGCTCAGTTCTCATCGATGTTGCTGCCTGGAGGAGGAACACAGGGCAGACCTGCGCCTCCAGGGGCATATTCCCTCTTAGCGGCTATCCAGGAGCATTAGCCTCCCATGGATCCACCGCAAGTGTAAGGACCATTACCAAGACTGACACTGCTGCTTTGTGTGCTGGTCTACCGAGGACTGAGCCAGGGTCACCCAAGGCATTTGTCATCTACTAATGGGACTGATCAATGGCTAAGGACAAAGGGAGGCGAGCTCGGTGCCCACAGAAACCAGGATGACTGATATATAAATTCACTTCATCTCAAAAATGGCTTTTGAGATGTGTTTTGCAGGTGTGTTCTTGTTGCCTTTGGAACGCAGAAAAATCAAGAATGTCTATTTAACCCCTATGTCCATTTAAACCAAGTTCCACCTGACTCTAGTAATATCTGTCACACATTTTAGAAATAAGGGAGCTCTGCCGGTGTAGTCCCTAGGGAGTTGCACTGCCAGCTCAAAGGCCACGCCTCCCCGGTGGTTTGCATCCACCAGCATCTCCATGGAGAAGGATGGGCAGTCTCCTCTTGTGCTGGGCACAGCCTCAGAAACCTAGGAGAGGGTCAGCTACGAGTCAGTCTCAACTCGGTGGCAATGAGTTTTTGCAAACTGTTTCCATTTTTTTAAGACAGCAGACTATACAGAACCACTGTGCAGAGCTCCTCAAAAGACTCCTGACACGTCTCAGGCCACCACCTCCATCCCCAGTTGCCATAGAGCTCTGAGTCATGGTGACCCCACCTGTGTAGAATAGAACAGTGCACCATATGCTTTTTAATGGCTGGCTTTTCAGAACTAGTCCATTAGGCCTTGCTTCCAAGGCTGTACGAGTAGACTTGAACCTGTAGGCTTCACATTAATAGCCAGCTACATAAATCATTTGTGCCAACAGAGACTCCCTGAGGAACACACTGACTCCCCAAAGTCTCTTTGCTTTGCTAGAACCCCAGCAAGAGCCCAATCTACTTTCTTTTTTTTCTTTCTTGTTGCTTTTCTGCCCGCCACTGTCCATTCAGCCACTGTTCATCAGCCAACACCCCAGAGCTTCCCCAGGCCTACCCTTGAATCCTAAAGTCCACTGGTCTTTACTTTGTGTTTGAGTCTCTTTCTCTCTGAGGAAACAAAGAGAAGAGGAGAAAACAGTAAAGACTGGGAAGTTACATGACCAAAGAATCCTTTTGAAGCTTACACTTCCTCCTTGGCAGGGCACAATGCATGAGAGTGTGTAGACCAGGCTTTTCTAACCTTGTCTGCTAAGCCAGCCCTCCCCTTCCCATGCTGACCAAAGGACCGTGTTAGAGGAAAAATGCGGACTTCTTTCCTCCATTACAGTATGAGCTTCTTGAGGTCACATGTATCCTTCATTTCTTTTGACACTTAGTGGATCCTTAAATAATGAAGGCCCTAGAGTAAGCTCTTTGAGATTCCTTCTTGGAAGAGGAAGGCTACATTGACCTTGATGTTTTGACTCGTTCGCTTGACAGTAGGCCTCCATGAGATATTGGGGAGGGTGGGAGGAATCATTGATAAATGCTTGTTTAGTGAAATAAAGTACCTTGAGATTTCTAGGGAGCTCGTTTTTTCTATATAATTGAAGTTGCTTGTGTTTCTTTCTGTAAAATATTTGTTAAAACCTATCAATATCTCAACTACTCTTTTGAAACCTTACTTGAAATTAACTTCAGACCACGTTCTAATTTATCTTATAGTCAAGTTGTCATAGGGTCACTGTGAGTCATACTCGACTCGACGGCACCTAACAACAACAACAAGTTGTTAAAAATGTTGTCTTTGGAATTTAGTAAACTCAGGTTTCTTGTCTTCCCTTGTTACTTAATAAGCTCTATGATATTAAAAGTTTCCTTAACTTCTTTGAGTTTCAGTTTTTCCTATATGTTATAAAAAGAAAAGAGTTTTGAACATTTAAGAAGATTTTCAAGGACAAGAGGTCCCACACCATGCCCTTCATACTTAAAGATTCAATAATAAGAATTCAGGGAGTTCTGGCGGCCTAGTGAATAAGGAATTGTGCTGCCAATCCAAAGGCATGTGGTTCAAATCTACCAGCTGCTTTGTCTGTGTGAAAAGATAGACAGTCTTCTCCCATGCTATTTACAGCCTCCGAAAACTTACTGGAGGCTCAGCTATGAGTCAGTTCTGACTCAACAACACATAACAGCAATGAGAATTCATTCATTTATTCAACAAACAGTATTTCATTATTTATTATCTTGTATCAAGGAATAGCTTTATACAACCTATTCCATATAGTTTTAATTGGACAGTTTGTTGTCTATTAGAAGCGCTTGTAGTTTTTGGTAATAAACACAGTTGAGTTAGTTGTTGTTAAGTGCCATCAAGTCATAGAGGACTCATAGTGACTTGTATAACTTTCACCATTTCTCCAAGTTCATAGGGTTTTCAGAAGCAAGCTATTTCAGAAGTGGATGCCACTCCTGCTCCCAAGTTTGTTTTAATCAGGGAGCTCCACCAAACACTGTCCACCATGGGTAAACATCATTGCATTTGACACATCAGTGTCACAGTGTTTAGCATCACAGCCACCAAGAGCTACCTCTGAACAGTTGAGGTGGGATACTAAGCCAGGGTCAGAGGTGAGCATTAATGGTTCAATAATGGAATTCTTGCATTTCATGCAGAAGATCTAAGTTCAATTCTGAGACAATGCACCTCATATACACCCACCACCTGTGTCTCAGTGGAGGTGTGTGTGTTGCCGTGATGCCGAACAAATTTCAGCAGAGCTTCCAGACTAAGAAGGACTAGGCAGACAAGCTTGGCCATCTGCTTCAGGAAACCAAGCAACAAAAATCCTAGACATTCTGAAGCCATGGAAACCCAATGAACTACTTAAGCTGTTGCCCTGAGATAACCTTAATAAAAAATATATATATATATGCCCTGATGTCTTCTTAAAACCAACCAAGAATTTTAGCTTAATTGGTAAAGAATGTCTTCCTTGAACATTATGGGTTGTCGTGTTTGTTTTTTGTTTTTTTTGTTTTAAATCCACCCATATGGGATCAAGGGAGCTCTGGCAGCATAGCCCTTAGGAAGCCATGCTGTTAACCCAAACGCTGTGCCTCTCCAGTGATTTGAATTCCAGAAAACTCTGGCAGCCTAGTGGTAAGAAGCTATCCTGCAAGTCCAAAGTCAGGTGGTTTAAATCCACCTGCTGCTCCATGGAAGAAGAATGGACATTCTCCTCCCATGCAATTAACTGCCTCTGAAAATCACTAGAGGATCAGCAATGAGTTGGTTCTGACTCAACGGCACCCAACAGCAGCAACATTGACTCCAAGGGACAAAGATGAGCAGTCTCCCCTCATTTCATCTACAGTCTTGGAAACTCACTAGAGAGTTGGCAATGAGCTGGTTCTGACTCAGATTTGAATATATGGGACCAAATTGACAACAGCCACTTGAAAGGTGAGACCAGAATCTTAGCATTTAGTGAGCTATGTTAAGAGAGGTGGAAGAACTTAGGGAAGGAGGATGAGGATGATTCAACCACTCCAAGAATGTAATCAGTGTCACTGAATTATACGTGGAGAAACTGTTGAATTGGTGTATGTTATGCTCTGTATGCTGTCAATAATAGCAACACAGTAACAATAATAAACTGTACCTGTTACAGTGGTGCAATTTACCAGTGATTGTGAGGATGTAGAGGCCTCTTACTCTGTTGCACATAGGGTCATCAGGATCCAAGATCTGATTCCATGGCAGCTATGAGCAACAGCAGGGACCCAGAACCAAAAAGGCCACCTCATTCCCTTCAGATCACTCGTCCCACCTGCCCCTTCTGCTCTCGCCAGACATTACCAAAACCCATTCTCTGAGCAAACAGGAACAACAGTTCATTTCTGACGAAGTGATGTCTTAAGTTTTGCAACTTAAACATCAGGTAAATTGCTCAGCTCTGCCAGAAACCAGTACCCAGACCTGTGGGGTCTCTAAGAGCTTCACAGTAGCCCAGGGGATGTCAGCTGGCAAGTGCCCCCACCACCAGGTGGTGATTGTGGGAGAAAGCATGGACAGTGCCCAGGGAGCCATGAGCAACGCGTTATTAGCCATTCTTCGTTTGCCCCGTGAGCATGTTTCCTGCATGTGTTCAATTTCTTTAAGCTTCTGTACACAGTTCAGAGGGTAATGCCATTAATTAGACTGACAAGGTAATATAATGAATGGAGGAAGCACCTCCACAGTCTTCCAGATTTATCCCCGATTAACAGAGAATCCCCCTCACGTTGGCAAGCCCCACTCCACGCTACCCCAGGATAATGCTCCGATTGTAATTAAAACCGAGGCAGGCAGTTCCCCCTTCCCCGCAAATGGAAAATGAACAGTTTAAAAGCAGAGGACCAAACTAATCACTTAGAGAAGTCAAAGAGATATCTGGGGGAGGAAAGGGGGGAAGCCCCAAAGAGCCTTGACTTATAATTAGCTGCTAAAAGATTTCCAGTGATATTTCGTCAATCTTTGTTTAACGAGAAAGGGGGGGAATCTTTTAAGATTATTGTGACAAGATCGAGTTTTGAATGAAGTGGGGAGATGCTAAAAGCGTTAACTTTAAAATGTAATTATGTGAAATTTCAATTATCATCCCTCCTCTCCAAAGTCTCTTCGTTGGGCAGGCAATTAGTAGACATGAAAGAGAGCAGAGAGATTTGTGCGGTGTGCGCTGCGATTTCTCCCCAGAAATAGACAAGTGTCAAGCCATTTGTTATCTCCTGAATCCTTGGACATGAGAGAGGATTGGGGGGCAGGGGGATGTGGGAACAGGCAGCATCCTGTTGGCAGGGGACTTTGGATAATTCCAGCCACTATCCTTTGCCCTTGGTGGTGCCTGTCCTCACACCTGGATGCCTACTTGTTTTTCACCTGTCAGGGGAACGGAGAGAATCTGAGGAATATTTGATATGTCAGATAGAAGCAGATCCAGATGCTGTGCTCTTCTGAGTATGAACTTGAGCTGGCATTGCTGGCTCTGTGCATAAAAAGTCCTTCCTTCCTGTTGTACTTTAGTGGAGAGGAAGAATTCCAGTACCAGTCAATTGGACTGAGCGGGGACCGTGTGCCATTTCATCCTGCCTTGTTTCTCCCATGCCACCTGTATGCATTCCACTGAATTAATCACTTCTGACTGTTAATCAGATGGCACCGTCATTTAAATATATGTGTTTAGATTCTGACGCATCTGGTCAGTGCTAAGCAGGGATGGGAATATGGAGCTCAGGTCTGTACCGTCAGTTTTCAAGGCAGCAGCTTGTTTCACTGCAACCCTGAGCTTTGCCCTGCGGTGGAAGTGACGCCATGTCCATACATGCCTACAACAGTCGATTTGTAGATGAGCAAGTGGTGGTCTCCATGCACCAGTGACCTGCCCAGGAACACTAGGTTACCAGAGCTAGAGCTGAACAGTGAGTCAGGCTCCATCCTCTCCATCCACCCCGGCCCCTCTCACCTACCCCCTGAATCCATTCCCTCGCAGTCTCTCCTCTGGCACCCTGTCCTCACAGGGCTCCCCAATGAGCCTCTGGAAGGGAAGGCTCACTGTCTTTCCGTAAGACTCTTCTTCTGACGACTCTCTGAGCCTCTGCGGTTCAAGAACAAGCTGAACCCCTTTTCAATGGCTCCTGAAACCCCCAAGGTTATCCTCACCCCCTTTTCTATGGTTCCTGAGGTTGTACAAGTCCAGCCCTACTTCCTATGACTCTTGAGACTGCTTTAGGCTAGCCCTGAACACACACACACACACTCTCTCTTTCTCCTTGTGACTTCTGAGGTCCGGTAGGTCTAGTCTCCGTTCCTGTGCTTCCTGAGACAAGCCTAAAGACCAGCCCCCTCGCCCATGGCTCCCACAGCATGGCAGAACCAAGCCCTGCTCTTCCTGGCTCCACTTGCTGCCATTTCATCCCTGTGGCCTTATTACAGCCAAACTGGGATCCTCATACTCTCTCCCAGGCTGCTCAAAGCTTCTCGTTCATACAGAATATTCCCAGTAACCTGATGTGTCACTTCTGGGTAAGTTTGTAAACCTTACCTGAAGACTACACATCTGCTGTATTCCCATAGTACCCTGCAGTAAGCTCTCCTGGGCCCAAGAAGGCTGCACTGGTCTCGATCCTGGGGATAAGTAGTAGACACACAGGCAAGCAAGGGAAAGAGGCAGTGAAGAAGTGAGTCTTCATGGTGTCAGATGGTGCAGAGTAATAAGGAGGGGAAGGAGATGGCTGTGGCATCAACAGGGAGCTGCTGAAGCTGAAACTGACTTCAGAAGAGGATGTAGAATGAAGGACATGGTTGCTGATGTCAGATGGATCTTTTTTCTTTTTCATTTAAAAATAAACTATTTTTATTCATTCACTGCTATCATTACCACACAACTCCAGGAACCCTTAAAAGTCTGATCACGCAAAAAAAAAAAAGTCTGATCATTCATCACTGTTATCATTGAAATATCTCAGACCTGTCTGCAGGTGCTCACCTATTACTTCTGAACTAATGTCATTGTCATTGCCTTCAGCATCTTCTTCTTCTCTAACACAGGGTTTATAAGATTTATTTTCCCCCTTTCTGTCAATGTTACCCATTTCAGCAGTCTTGAGGATGTGAACTTCTGAATCCTAGACTATATCCATTAAGTCCACTATTGTCTCAAGAAAGTTTTTAATGAATATTTGACTGCTATATCTTGCAGTTGTAGCTTTCAAGTCCACCAAGTTTGTCTGTGGACCAAGTCTGTCAGATGGACCTTGACTGAAAGTAAAGAATAGTAGAAAGTGTTTTACTAACTATGGAGAGGTATTAAAGTGTATGGATATGAACAAATTTTGGATACATTTTTAAGAATGAGAGTTCCAGAACATTTTTTATACTGATGTAGAAGCTATGTTTGGACAAGGAAGCAGCCATTTGAACAAAATGAGGATTTTATAAATGGTTTAAAATTAGGAAAGGTGTTCATTAAAGTTGTATCCTTTTACCATACCTAGTCAACATGTATGTTGAACAAATAATCTGAAAAACTATGTTGTTGTTAAGTGCCATCGAGTTGTAGGCAATGTTTGACCAAAAAGAGGTAACTTGTGTTTGCTGTGAAGCTAAAGACTGTGACACTGATGTGTCAAATGCAATAATGGTTACCCATGGTGGACAGTGTTGGGTGGAGCTCCCTATTAAAACAAGCTTGGAAGCAGGAGTGACATCCACTTCCATAATAGCTTGCCTCAGGAAACCCTATGAACCTGGAGAAAGGATGAAAGTCACACAAGTGTCGAGGACTTTCGTTCATAGGGTTTGAGTCGCCTATAACTCAATATCACTTAACAACATAGAGACTAGTTGGTCTAGTGGACAGAAAGCGATGTTACCAAGCTGTAAAACTATACTATGTAAGAAAGAGAATATATAACTGGAAGAAGATTCATTGGCAACCTTCTGTATGCAGACGACACAATCTTGCTTGCTGAAAGTGAACAGGGACAACGTTGAGGGGCATCATTGCTGGTGTAAAATGGACCTTGGCTGAAAACAAACCAGCTTTCAGTTTGAATCCACCAGTTGCTCCATGGGAGAGGGATGGGCAATCCCCTCCTGTGCAATTTGCTGCCTTTGAAAGCCTGCCGAAGGGTCGGCTATGAGCTGATTCTGACTTGACAGCACACAATAACAACATATACAGGTGACAGAACTTCGCTTGCTAAAAATGAAGAGGACCTGAAACATTCATAGTGAAGATGAAACACTACAGCCATCAATATGCATTAAACCTAAACGTTGTTGTTATTGTGTGTCTGTCAAGTTGGAAGTGAGCCATAGCTGACTCTCTGGTGGATTTTCAGAGGCAGGTAACACAGGAGGAGACTGCTCACTTTCTTCCACAGAAAAGCTGGTGTGGCTTTGAATTGTGTGCCTTCAAAATTGCAGTGCAGCTTTTCACCACTAGGCCACCAGAGCGGCTTATTGTATTATTATTATTATTATTAATTATTATTATTATTGCAATTAAAAGATAAATTGTGTTGGGAAAGTCTGCTGTCAGAGACCTCTCCAAAGTACTGAAGAGCAACGATGTCAGTCTAGAGACTAAGGTCCACCTGATCGAGGCCATACTCTTTGCAATTACTTGTTATGCATCAGAAAGCTGGACAATGACTAGGGATGATGGAAGGAGACTTGATGCCTTTGAGCTGTAGTGCTGGAGAAGAGCTTTGAGTATACCATGGATTGCTAGGAGAACAAACAGTTTTGTCCTAGAGAGGGAGAGACCAGGCTGCCCTTGAAGGTAGGGATTCTGAAGCTCTATCTGATATGCTTTGGACATGTTACGAGGAGGACCCTGTCCTTGGAGAGGGATGACGTGCTTGGGAGGGTGGAGGGACAGTGCAAGAGAGGAAGACCCTTGATGAATTGGATTGACTCAGTGACTAGGATAATGGGGATAGGTGTGTCAGAGACAATAAGATTGGCATAGGATAGAGCAGGGTTTAGGGCTGTTGTACATAGGGTTGCTATGAGTCACAGGTGACTTGACGGCACATAACAACAACAATTATTAGTGCTGTCCAGTCACTGCTAATTGATCGTAACCTCATGTACAACTGAACAAAGTACCGCCCTGTCCTGCACCTTCCTCACATTTGTTTGCTGTTGCCCTCAAGCTCCTTGTTACAGGAACAATGTTAAATTGGGTTAAGGGTCATCCTCTTTTTCACTGAGCTTCTAGTTTACCAAGCATGGTGTCCTTCTCCTGGGACAAACTTCTCCTGTTCACTGTGAGATGAAGTCTTTTTATCCTTGCCATCCCTGCCTTCAAGGAGCATTCTGGGTGCGCTTCTTCCAAGATAGATTTGTTTGTTCTTTTAGCAATTCATGGACTAGTCAATACTCTTCACCAACACCACAGGTCAAAGGCATCAGTGTTCCTTCTGTCTCTCTTGTTCATGATCCAAAGTTCACATCCACATGAAGCAATTTAAAAATACCATAACTTGGGTCAAGTGCAGTTCAACATAAGAAAAATTAATATCCTCATGATTGAATCAATAAGCAACGTCATGATAAGCAGAGGAAAGACTGAAGTTTGTTAAAATTTTCTTTTACTGAATCCATAGTCGTCATCCACCGAAGCAGCAGTCAGGATAGCAAACGGGATATTGCATTGGGCATATCTGCTACAAAAGCACTTCTTCAAAGTGCTGACAACCGAAGATAACACGTTGAGAACTCATGTGTACCTGCCTCAAGCCGTGGTATCTTTGATTGCATCATATGTGTGTGAAAACTGGACAGTGAATAAGGAAGATTGAAGAAGAATCGATGCCCTTGAATTATGAAGAGCAGGGAATATGCTCTTGGGCTGCCAAAAAAACAAACAAATCAGGCTTGGAGGAAATGCAGCCAGAAAAGTCCAGGCTAGCCGCTTAGAGACAATGGGGAGTGAGAGAAATGAGGGCAGAAGCACCTAAGCATCTAAGAGAGAGAAGAGCAAGAGCAAAGGCCCAAGGGGAATGCAGGAAGAGCAGTGTGTGTGTGTGTGTGTGTGTGTGTGTGTGTGTTGTGTGTATCTGTCTGACTATCTGTGTGTGTGTAGATGGAGGTCACTAGAAGATAGGGTTGAAGGAGTACCTGGTGAATGCAGGGAGAACAGTGTGTGTGTGTGTGTGTGTGTGTGTGTGTGTGTGTGTGTGTGTAGGTGGAGTCAGTAGAAGATAAGGTTGGAGGAAAACCTGGCCTAGGATTTGCAGGATGGACCGGGATTTGGGCTAGCAAGCTGGCAGTGCTGCACCAGCCCAGTAGGATCACAACAGTCCAAAGTGCAGCCAATCTTAAGGATGGTGAGGAATGAGCTCACCTTTTGTCCCCTTAATGCATCATGAGTCCTGGGGGAAGTACAAGTAGGGTACTCCCTGGAAGCAAGGATGGTGAAATTTTAACGTTGGGCATGTTGTCAGGAGACAGCAGATCTTGGGAAAGAGACATGATGCTGGGAAGATAGAGGGTCAGTGAAAGAGAGGAAGGCCTTCAGTGGGATGAGCTGACCCAGTGTCTTCTACAATGGCTATGAGCATGGTGGGAATCATTAGGGTGGTGCAGGATAAGGCAAGATATCGATCTGTTGTGTGTAGGGTCTATATGAGTTATAGTAGACTGGAGAGCATCTAATAACTACATGAGTCAATCAGGGAAGTCAACACATTCGCAACAAATAGAGCCTGTATTCAACAACCAAGCACAGTATGAGCAAGATGAACTTGAAGCTATCACCCCTCATTTCCTCATATCTTCCCACCCTCCCGAGGAATGGCAGCATCCCACATAGGCACAATTAGGTATCTTCCTCAACTTCTTTCCTCCTCTCAGCATGGACCAGCCCAGCCCCCATGCTCCAGGTTAACACAAACCACACCTGGTCCCCTGCAAGGATTCTTGGGGGATTGGATTCCTGAGCGGCCCTGGGTACCATGTGTGCATATGAGCTCTGTGGGTTTGTTTGAAAGGACAGCCTTTTGTTGATGGGAAGAATTTTCATTTTCCTTGGCATGTGAGACAAAGCAGTCTTTTACTGCACCCGCAGCATATAGGCAGCCAGTACTTTTTCAATGAGAGTGCAGGAAATTTGCCAAGTCGTTCAGGGCCTGTAAATTAGGCCTTGTTTAAAAATTTAGATAAAGCCCAATGTGAGAGAGAAATGCTTTCATAACATTAAACGTGAATTACACTGAAAACCCCTTTCAAGTTAAATGGAACCATTCTCCACGAGCACGGAGACATGAAATGCTTCAAATGTCAAAAGAGTTTTCATTTATTGTCCTGAGTGAAACGAAGGCGTTTTATGTGGCTTAATAGTTCAGATGCACATGTAAATGGAATTCATTTGGAGAATGGTGAACTGCTTGCTTCGGGATGTATTCTCACAGACCTGCCTGGTTTCATTTTATCTTTGTAAGAGCTTTACGAGGTGTGGGTGCCACTGGCCCTGCTTCAGAGATGAGCAGACAGTGCTCAGAAAGCTTAGCCAGCTTCACAAAGTCCATCCCATCATCTCTGCTCTTGCCATGACCTTGTCACCCTTCCACCGTTGATTCATAACAGAACTAAAAGTATTGTCACATCATCAATATTAATTCTCTTTTCTAACCATGTTGTTGTTGTTGTTGGTTGCCATCAAGTCGAGTATGACGCATAGTGAATCTATGAACAAAAGACCTCATGCCTTTCCATAATTGTCGTTTCTCCAAGTTCATTGAGTTTCGAGAGGCATGTGGTTTAGGAAGTGGATGCCACTCCTGCTTCCAAACTTGTTCTACAACTGGGAGCTCCACCAAATACTGTCCACAATGGGAAACCTTTATGGTATTTGATACTTCAATGGCACAAGGTTCAGCATCACAGCAAACCCGCGTTCCTTCATACAACACATTGACAAAGAGTGATGTGCAAAGTGAAAGAGTGTCCCTCTAGATATAACAGCAGTAGTCTCATTTAGCAATGGTTAAGTGTTGTCGAGTCAGTGTAGATAAAACACAACAAAGCATTAGCCTATCAACCATTGCTATATGCATCATCCAGTGACGTGGATGACAATCTTCATGCTGTTCAACTATTCTCATTATCCTTTTCCAAAGTATTTTCCCACCATTAGTATAAGCTTGGGTCCTCTAGACAACTCCCCTCACCCTCCATTTACCTCCTTCCTGCCCCTGGGAACCACTGATGATACTCTCTGGTTTCTATAGATTTGTTTCTTTGAAATCAATGAGACTACACAGAATTTGTCATTTGGTGATTGACTATATTACACAGCATGTCTTTGAAGTTCATCTATGCCGGCATGCGCCAGGACTTCATTTCTCTTTGTGACGGAGGAATATTCCACCGTACGTATGTTTGTGCACACCTTGTTTATTCATTCATCTATTGATGAACATTTCGGTTGTTTCTACCCTTTGGCTATTGTGAATGTTGCTACAGTGAGCACTGATGTACAGATTTCTGTTTGTGTTTTGTTTCTACCTTTGCTTCTTTTGAGTATATCCTTAAAGCTAGGATTTCTGAGTCACAACTTTAATAGTTGTAGAGAACCATTGTTGGGCCAGCTAGAAGAGGGTCTCATAAGTAACGAGTGGTCCACAAGAACGGGAGCTGACGTTGATTTCCGTTTCTCTTTTAGTGTTGACATTGTAAGAAGCAATTCTTTACTGTATAAGATTTTTTTACATTGTTTTGTCTTCTTTACCATTCATAATTATTTACTGTTTCTTTCCCAAGCAGTCCTCTTCTCGATAGGCCAGTCTTTTTACACTGCTGCTGTGTCACCTAGAATGTAAGTAGCTGCAAGAAACAGCAATCCCACTTAAACTGGCTGAAGTAGAAAGAGATTCTTATGATTGAAGACCTCAAAGACTGTTTTCCCACAATTCAATCTAAAGCATTCCACACTGTGTCATGTTCCAGAACCCTCCCATGTGCAAAGGTTCTCTGATGCATAAGGAGTTTTACTAACAACTGCAAGGTGGGCAGTTCGAAAGTACCAGCAGCTCCACAAGAAAAAGATGAGCAGTCTCCTCCTATGAGATTTACAGCTTTTGAAAACCCACCGGGGAGTCAGCTATGAGTTGGTTCTAACTGGTTGGCAATAATTGTTTGTCCTTGTTCAAAATATATTCACCCTCATCCTGACATCCCTCCAAATCTTAACCCATTCCAGCACCCACTCTATGTCCCAAATCCTAACTTCTAAACCAGATATGGTAACACTGGATATGGTCCATCCTAGAGAAAAAAAATCTCCATCTGCAGACCAAGAAATTTAGTACACAGGGTGTTTGTTTCCAAAGAGCTTTGATAAGACATGTGTGAGACAGACAGTCCCAGTCCAGAAGGGAGAACTCCAAGGGAAGAAAGCATCATGCCTACCAGGCAATTCTCAAGTAAGATGACTAGGTCCCAGCTTCTGGCTCTGTTCTTCATAGTCTTCCATTTCCTGCCCTGACATGCCTGTCACTGGTTCCAAGGCTGTCGCTTGCTTCCTTGTTCACATTCAGTAGATAAGAAAAGACTCTTCCTCCAATGTTCAAAAATCGTCCTTGACTTAATTCTGTCTGGTTGGGTCAGCTGAGTTACATACCCAACTTTGGTGTAGTCACTACAGTGAAGGTTCGGGGCTGTAGCTGATTTACTTGCCCTTGACCTAGAGTGGAGCGGTCTCTGTGGCATGCTGGTCAAGTTTAATAAATACAACAAAAGACCGAAAAGCTCTGATGTGCAATGTTTGCCAATTCCTGTGTTGTAAATACTTCTGTAATGACTGCTTTTAAACTTTCAAAGATAGTGCCACGGGACATGGGGCTGGGGCACCAATACACACAATTGACAGTCAGGTGGATCCCTCTTATAACACTTCCCTAAATAGATTTTATAAAAAAAAAAAAAAGGATGGCTCTTTAAGCTACTACCAGAGAAGGAGGAATGAATTCAAGAGAGCTAGATTGAGCCAATCCCATCACATCCTCCCCCAGGGAGGCTATAGACTCTTTTCTAACATGGAATTCAACTGGCCCTTCACCATCCAGCTTTGAGCTTCTAAACCAATGCTTATAGGTATTTCTCTTCTGTGACTGTGTGGTTAGGGGAGAGGATGTCCTTTGAACTGGAGAACCCATGTTCAAACTAGGACCACAAGGCAAATCCTTTCCCTTCCTACAGTGGCCCCCAACCCCATGAAGTTGGCTTTGGGTCATTGTGATACTGTGTACAATGGAGCACAACCTGCCTGGCCCTGAGCCATCCTCACAATGTTTGTGCACATAAGCCCCTTTGTTGCTGTCGTGTTCATCTATCTCACTAATGGTCTTCCTCTCTCTAGCTGACTCTTTAATTTCTAAGCATATGGTCCCTTTCCAGTGACTAGTCCCACCTGAAAAAAATTCCCTAAGTATGTGAGATCAAGTCTTACCATCTTTTCTTATATGAAACAACCTGGCTACGCTTCTTCCAAGAGGGAGGTGTTTGTTCTTTTGGCGTTCCACCATGTAATCAATATACTTTGCCAACACCACCATTCAAAAGCATTGATTCTTCTTTGATCCTCAGCCATAGGAGAAAAAAGTTATGTCAATTCAGCTCCTGAGTCAAAATAGACCTGCTCCACATGCTTTTCAGTGGTTGACTTTTTTAGAGGTAGCCCTCTAGCCCTTTAATCCTAAGTCACCTGTGAGTGGACCCGAATTGTCAACATTCTTGGTTTGCAGCCTAGTTTGTTGACTGTTTAAGAAACACCCAGGAATTCCTTACAGTAGAGAAAAGAGTAACAGGAGACACATTGCATTGGATAAGTCTCCTGTGAAAGATCTCTCCAAAATACGGTGGAGCAGTAATGTAAATTTGAAGACTAAAGTGCACCTGATTTAGGACATGGTCTTCTTGATCACCTGCTGTGCAGTGGAGAACTGGACAATGAGTAAAGATGACAGAAGAAAAGATTGATGCCTTTGAGTTGTAGTGTTGAGGAAGAGCACTAACTATCTCCTGGATTGTCAAAAGAACAAACAGATATGTTCTAGGTGAAGTGCAGGCATGGTGCTGCATGGGAGCAAAGATGACAGAGCTTCGTCTCACGTACTTTAGACGTGTAGTGAGGTGAGGCTCTTCCTTGGAAAGGGACATGCTTGGAAAGATGGAGGGTCAACAAATATGAAAAAGACCCTCAGCAAGACGGATTGACATGGGAACTTCAGCAGTGGGCTCTTGTGTGTCATTGATGATGACGATGGCACAGGATATGGCAGGTTTCAGGTCAGTTGTTCATGGGTTGTACATGACTTGATGGTACCTAACAACAACAAAAGGGCGATTATGAAGATTAAATGAGATGAGGACTATGACTATGCTTGGTAAACCATAATGAGCTTTGTATGTGTAAATACAAGGTGTGCCCATTATTCCTCTCTGATGCATCTTCCCATCCCAAGTGGACCACAATTTAAATAAGTAGTCCAGCAGTTCAAGCCAAGGATGCTGTTGATTCGAATCCTAGCTCTGTTATTGACCAGCTATATGGTTTTCACTTCTCTGAACGTTGTTTCATCAGTAAAATGCCATGAGCAACATACCTTAGCTTGAAAGATTGTTGCAAAGATTGGATAAGATAAAGTTATGATAAATGGAAGAGTAATTTTTTCTTTTCTTTTTTATTAATTTAATGAAAATTTACAGAGATTTTGGATTTCTATTCATTCATTCACTGTTGTACTTTTCTCCCTGCTCACCCTTGCCCTCTATTTTATTCTTCTCTTTAAAAAGTAAAAGAAAAATCCTTTCATTGTCATACAATCCCTCCCCCCAAGTACACTACTATGCAGCCTTCCTTCTGGACTCATGTCATGACAATTATACCTAATCATATATCCCTTTTAAACAGTTCTCTCTCTCACCTATTTCAATGCAGTATATATAATTTATCCAATGAAAAGTAATTTTTATAACAAATTTTGTATCCTGTACACATTGATCATCTTCCCATCCTTCTCCCTAACATCCATCACTCGCCTGGCAATTTTTGCTTTAGAGGTTCATATTCCACTTAGATTCAGGATATGGGCTTCGCAAAAGACACTCTTCTCTATGTCCTGGGATTTAAGCCAACTAGCATAGTTACAATGAGCTCTGGTAGCCTAGAAGGTAACTAATTGCACTGTCAACCTGAAAGGTAGGCCATTCAAATACACTAGTTGCGCCAAGGGAGAAAGATGGGCAATCTCCTCCCATGTGATTTAGGGCCTCTGAAAACTTGATAGAGGGACAGCTATGAGTCAGTTCCAATTCAATCGCACAGTAATGAGGATTAAAAAGACAAACAAAAAAACAACAACACAGTCCATCCCTTGACCAGTTGGGCCAATCAGGGTGAGTCCAGCTTTGAGGAAATGCCTATGAAGTGGCTCCTTGCCTTGGGACTCAGGGAAGGTGGATTGAAAGGGTGGAGCTGCTGTGTCCTTTTTGTCTTGCGACAGCCAGTTGGAATGCGAGGCCAAAAAGTAGCAAGCACTGGCCTCATGTGACGCTGGATCAAGCTCCCATTTATCCCCTGGTATTTCATTATGTGCATCCGTATAGAATTATGAAAAAGAGCTGTGATGATGTAACAGTTAAGAAATAGTCTGCCAGCCAAAAAGATTGGTGGTTTGAATTAGCTTGGCAGTTCTGAAAGTAAGATCTAGTAATCTGTTCCTATGAAGATTACAGTCTAGGAAACCAAACAGGGTGGTTTTACTGATCACATGAGGTCATCAAGAGTCAAAAATCAACGTGACAGCATTCAATAGTAAGTTGAAGCGAGTGTAGATTGAAAAGCCCAAGTCCTAGTTGGTTACATTTCAGTGTGAGACACTGGGCCTTGGAGAGCTGCCCTAGGAAGGAAACAGGAGAGAAGAGGCCTGGCCACCACTGACTCCAGCTCCTGTTTCTTCTCACCCTGGAGGACTCTGTCACCACCAGTACTACCACCACCAAGGCCTCGTGCCCAGGCTTCCAGCTGGTGGCTTCTGCATGCACAGCGGAGACGTGGGACTCCACAATACAGCTTCACGCATCACACTGTGTACTTGAGAGAATGCGAGAGAGCAGATGCTGTGGGCCGGGCTGGCCAGATCCTCCTCAGGGACTAAGGAAGCAACAACTCCCAGCAAGGCGAGGCAGTGCTCCCTCTGCCGTCCAGGGCGCTGGTGGACAAGATGCTCCACAGTGGGCCAGACCTCCTGAACGCGGCATTGTTTATGTCAAAGAGGTAAAGAACGTTGGTGGAGCTGTCTTGAGGTCTTCTCCCTTTATCACAGCACAGATTCCAGCGTGTACCCCCAGGTTTTTAATAAATGTTATTTTGATTGGATTTGGAAGTCGGGAGAAGACAAAGTGACACATTTTCACAGTTCTCTGTCAAACTGGAGTGTGATCGCCAAACTCTTACATTGAAAAAAAAAAAAAGGAAGCAGGGATGGGAGCAGCTGGTGCACAGCTTCTCCACCGGGATCCCAGGCTTCTGAGCTTTGAAACTCTCGTTTCTCCTGTTTCCATTCACAGCCATGCCACCCTCTTGCAATGTTTTTCCTGGAAGATGGGTGGGTAGAGATACTAGGTGAGTGTCCAAACAGTTTCATTAGTCAAAACATGTCTTGACAGCACTCGGAGCACTTGCTCTTATTTTAAGATAAACTTTTACGTAGAATTAACACCTGTATAGCAGCTGCATTTTAAGAGAATTAAAATGTGGAATCTGTTGTAGTTAGAAAAGCCTTTCTGCTGGAGAAAGAACTACCCTGGTGTCTGATTAACAAATGCCTCTAGGGTAAAAGTTAGGTGGTTGCTGTTAGCTGTCATCTCTTGGTCTAAGGCTCAAGGCCATCCAGTGCCCAACAGAGCGGAACACTGCCCAGACAAACTCCAGCCCCTTGACGAGTTTCAGATTGGATGATCATGACCCACAGAGCTCTCATTGGTTAATTTTCAGAAGCAATTATTAGGCATTTCTTCCTCAAACTCATTGTTGTCAAGTTGGAAATGACTCATTGATCCTTCAGTGGATTTTCAAGGCTTTACATCACATGGAAGGTGATTGCTCAGCTTTTTCGTATGGAGCCATGGGTGGATTTGAACCACCAGAGGGGTGTGGCCTTTGGCTGCATAACTCCCTACAGACACCACCAGAGCCCCCTCGTCTGTGTTAATCATATCATCATAGCATCATGGGCATCATAGCAACTCACAAGGCGTCACCTTTTGTATAAGCGGTCTTCTCGTTGGTAAGGATGTCCAGGGACACTTTCTACTCTAAGATCTGAACATTTTGATAATTACCCCCTCAAATGTATCTGCATCCTGATACCCAAGGTCTGTGAGTGTGTTTCCTTAATTGATACAAGAGACTGAAAGTGTGCTTAAGGTAAGGCTCTGGAGACAGGAAGATTATTTTCCTGAAGCATCTAAGTATAATCATGAGTCCTTATAAAAATATGGTAAGAGGCTCAGAGTCAAGAAGAAGCTGTGATGAGACTGGAGGGACAGCATTGCTAAAGGAAGCCACAAGCCAAGGAGTGTAGGTGGCTTCTAGAAGCTGGAGAAGGTAAGACATTGATTGTCCCTTAGGCTTCCAGAAGGAACACAGCCCCACTCAAACAAAACACATACTGCCCTCAAGTTGACTCTGAGTCATACAACCTTACAGGAAGGAGTAGAACTGTCACACAGGATTTCCAAGCTAGTAAATCTTTGGAGAAGTAGACTGTCACATCTCTAGCTCATGGAGTAGCTGGTAGATTAAAACCACTGATCGGTTAGTACTGTTTGATTAGAAGCCCAGTGCTTTCGAACCGTACTGCTAGGTACAGTTTAATGAACCACTAAGGACCCATAATCTTGTCAACATCCTGCTTTCAGCTCTACTAATAATACACATTTCAAGTCATGGCCTCTGGACTTTAAAATAAGAGATTCAGGTTCTTTAAAGCCACTGCCAGTGGTATCAAGAAGACTTCATCATGAAGATTCCCTTGGTGTTAGAATAGGACTGTGTGCCATAGAGTTTTCCCAAGTTTTTCAAGTGGCTGATTTTTCACATGCAGATAACCAGGCCTCTCTTCCAAGGTGCCTCTAGATGGACCTGTGTTAGAAACTGAATGTGTTAGTTGTTAGCAGACAAGTGTGTTAATCTTTTGCACTATCCAGTGACATCAGCTATTAAGTGTGTGAAAATCTGATGTAGCAGCCACCATATATATACATATATAGTCACAGACATAATCAGTTGTAACTTGTTACAACTAATACAGGCACTCATCTTACACAATATTAGAATAACTGCAGATCTCAACTGACAGGCTTCCAGCACACAAGCCATTCCTCAGTGAGTCAAAATTCCTTTAGGTTTCTATCCTACGGTGTCTCAGAGGCATCATTATGAAAGTGAGACTAACATGTTATGTTAGTTTTGTTACTAGAAAAACCAGACCCTACATGATGCAAACAGCTAATGAGCTCTCTGCTAACCCAAAGGTCAGAGGTTTGAGTCCACTTAGAGATGCCTCAGGGAAGATTGGTTCCTTAGTGAAAAGGAGTTGTGCTGTCAACCCGAAGGGACACATTTGAAACTACCAGCTGTTCCATGGGAGAAAGGTGGGCAATCCTCTCCCATGCAGCTCACTGCCCCTGAAAACCCACTGAAGGGTCTGCTGTAGTACCTAACAACGACAATAGAAATGCCTCGGAGAGCTCTGGTGGCTTAGTGGTAAGGAGTTGCACTACCAACCCCAAGACAGGTGGTTCGAATTCACCAGCCATTGTACAAGAGAAAGATGTACAGTCTCCTCCTGTGCATTTTACAGCCTCAGAAAACCTGCTGGAGAGTCAGCTATTGAGCAGCACATAACAACAACAGAGATGGCTCAGAATATCAGAAGAAAGCCTGGTGATCGACTTCTGAGAAAATCAGCATTGAAATCCACAGTTCAACTGTGATACACACAGCATCACCATGATTCGAGGCCAAGCCTATAGCAAGCAGTTTTAATTTGGGGTTAATGCAAGTGCTTGGATTGACAGGATATGGAAGCAGCTTTGAGGCTATTTTGAAGAAATGAGAAAGATGCCACAACTGTCTAGAGTTATTTGTTGTGATTGAGCCAGCATACCAGCCACATGTGTAACAGGACACAGTAGCTGGTCCTGATTCATCACCTTTTTTTTTAAAATTATTATTTGTGTGTGTGTGTGTGTGTGTGTGTGTACCGTCAAATCGGATCTGATTGGTACAGGAGGAGATTATTGCCCCTCCTTCTCCAGCAGAACATCTGGTGGATTCAAATCTGATTCATCTTCTTGGTTCTTGTTGTGTTCGAGCCCCTAGTGGCTACTATGTCAATGCACTGAGGCATCTTCATTTTCAGAGACCCCTTACTTTGCCAGATTAAATGCTCAATGCTGTTCTAATGACCGGTCTTTCCTGATGACATGTCCAAAGTAAGAAAGTTGGAAGTTCATTATCCTTCTAAGCAGCATGCCAGTTTTATTTCCTCTAATACTGACTGTGATGGGAGACCCTGGCAGAACTGTAAGCTGTTGTTTGGTTCTGATTTCTGCACCTCGCCTGCATCTCTAGCTCCTTGAATTTCTCCAGTGGGCTCTCTAACGCTGTGAAACAAGGATCCTGTTAAATATAGGATCTGCAGAAAGAGAACTATTCTGTTCCCTCTCTTTGCATGCTTAGTTCCTATTAATGTCACGAGGAGTTATGTGCGTGTATCTAGAAGGCAATGGATACCATTTATTGCAATACAACTGGTGCACAAAATCCTGCACTTACACTGAACTTGCACTTGAACTATATTCCTTCCGTGGAAGCCTCATACCCGGTGGTATGTATCAGCTGCCTCCCAACTTGGCTTTTTATCAAGGTTAGCCTATACAATATGAACAATCACTCCAGACCTTCTTCTCTTTTGTCTTAAAAATTTCCATTTCACAGTCACAAATGGAAAATCTGTTTTCAGAAATGGACTTTCTGGTAGCAGGAGCTTGGCTATGGAGGTGTTAGTAAGCGTTATTATCAGGAGGCGCTAGAGACGCTGTCAAGAAGGCAGGTCACCTGGTAACACGACATTCCTACCAGGAGGACGAACTCTTGTCAGTTGTGGGGAGCACGTGCCTGTGTTTGGGGCTTTGAGTCTGGACAGCTTCGTTTCCTCCCCAAGCCCTTCACTTACATCCTGTTTATGCAGCCTGGACAGGCTGGCTTTGTTAGTGGAGTTGGCTAGGAGAAGGGATGGCCGCCAGGGCAGTCTGGAGCCTTCTGGCCAGTTACGCGCTGGGTTTGAAGAGGGCTTGCAGAGGTCAGAATGTACAGAGCAGGAAAGGAGTTGCCCAGGAAAGGAATGCACTGAAGGCTGCCCGGCCACTTTCCTTCCCCTGTGGGAAGCTAAGGCCTCTTCCCCTGCAGGAGGCCGATGGGTTTGAAAGTATGTCCTTGTGGATGATGTGCCCTTGAGAAAATGTGTACAAGGCCAGTGACTGGGCTGTTAGAACCTGGCTGTGCCCAGTGAACACAGACAAGACCCCAAACCTGAACAAATCAGTTTTCCTTCACCTGTGAAATGACATCACGGTAAGAACGGTATCTACCCTGTAGCTGTTGGGAGGTTGGAATTCTAATGAAAGCCTTGTTCTTCACACTTGTTGTATGCCGTGGAATGAGAACCGACCCCTAGCTGACCCTAGTAAATTACATGCTCTGCTTCCGCAGAGCAGCTGCTGGATTCAAACCGTGTGCCTTTGGGATTGCAGCACAGCTTCTTAGCTCCAGGCCAGCAGAGCTACCCAAACTGAAAGCTGCCACTGAAAGGATTCCAACTCATTGCAACCCTGTAGAACAGAGCAGAACTGCCCCATGGGGTTTCCAAGGCTAGATTCTTTATGGAAGCAGATCGCTACATCTTTGTTCCCAAGAACAATCAGTGGGTTTGAACTGATGACCTTTCTGTAACTAGCAGTCAAGCTCACTGAACAGCCAGGGCTCCTAGGTATGTGCTAAATATGCAGCAATTAGAAATGTGTGTGTTTGACTGGGTGAGAGGATCTAATATCTTAGTTAAGTATGCAACTCTAAAATAGACACAAGTTCCTATCTCCTGACAATCACATCCTACAGTCATTGGGTTCTGGGTCTGTTGCTTCACTGCTCTGAATCCATTGCTTCTGTCCATGAAACAAGGGTCGTGTTGAAGCTGGGAGCTGAGGAATGTCAATGCCTAAGTCAAGGTAGGGCACTGACTGAGCAGAATGTTAAGATGGTGTGTTAACCACCACCTGCACTATTCCTATTACGACTACTGCTACTGCTGCTTAATGAAAATGTCTTTTGAGCCTCACAGAACAGCCTCATCCCTTTGCCGTGTTCTCTAAGTGGATTGTAAAGGGTGTCATTGTGCCTGTGCCTTAGAGATTTACACGCTTTCAGTACAGCTATGTTTATGTTGTTGTCAGATGACTCTTGATGACCCCCAAAGCCAACAAAATAAAACACCGCCTGTTCCTGCACTATCCCCACTGGTTGATTTCTGATTGGGTCTATAGCTTTTTTATTGGCTAATTTCCGGAAGTAGATCAGAAGCCTTCTTAATCTGTCTTAGGCTGGAAGCACCACTAACACCTGTCCAGCATCATAGCAACAGATTAGCATCCACTGACAGATGGGTTATAGCTAGGCATGAAGTTCATTGACCAGGATTCAGAGCTGAGTCTTCCAAAATGGAAGGCAAGAATTCTACCACTCAACCGGCACTGCCCCCTGCATGTGTTGTAACTGAAATTAGGAGACCAGTGGTTCTCAACTAGGGCAATTTGGTGACATCTGGAGATATTTTGGGGCTACCACAACTGGAAGGGTGTATTGCTGCGTCTAGGAGTAGAGACCAGAGATGCTGCTATCTACCCTACAGTGCACAGAACAGCATGTCAGGAAGGCTGAGTTTGTGGTTGTTAGGTGCTGTTGAGTTGACCGTGACCCATAGTGACCCTCTGAACAACGTATTGAAACCTTCCCCTAGGCTACGACGTATAACCTTCTATAAATCCCATTATACAGTCACTGTGTCAATCCATCTCTTTGAGGGTCTTCTCTTTCAATGACCCTCTACTTTCCTCAGCAAGTGCTTTCTTTGGTTTAATGTTCCTTAGCCCATTATAATAATAAAAATAATTCCAGCTGTGACATTGAGTACTCCCTGAACACCCGGTGCTGTTCTGAACACACTTTACCTGTTTGTGATGATTTAATACTCCCATCAATCCCATGAAATAGGATCTTCCCCCTCACTTTACACATGTGGAAACTGAAGCATAGGAAGTGATTTCTCACAGGTGTGGCTTGCAGCCCTTAGGTGGGGGGGGGGGTCCCTGGTGAGGGTGCCCCAGACTCTGACGTCAGAGGCTGCTCTCCTAACCATGAAGAAATGTGAGGAGCTTTCCGCCATCCCCATGTTGTAAAGAAGTGAGCCTTTTCCCTAGCAAGCTCTGAGCCCACCCCACGCTTTACTGCTAATCTTGAGCAAGAAGAGTATAAATAGCCTTGTAATTTAATTTTCAGATGAACCTAATTTGTGAGATGCCAAGTCAAAACAAAACAAAAACCCACTGTCATCAAGTCGATTCTAATTCCTGAGGCTGAAAATCATAAGGGAAAAAGACAGTCTATCTGTCTCCTGCAGAGGGACTGGTGGATCTGAGCAATGAACCCTTTGGTTAGCAGCCCAACCCACTACGTCACCAGGGCTCTTCCACTCTCTTTTCAAACTCGCTGGCATCAGTGTATATTTGGATTCAGAGTGACCCTCTATAACTTTTCTCTCCTGACCCCTTATTGGCCTGTGAATCCTAACCGGAGGAGTCTGCCCATCTTAACCTTCTAAGGAGGGAAGAAATCAGACTGGAGGAAACAGAAAGAGGAAACTACAAGTTATATCACCTTTCTGCCCCCAAGTGCAAGGAAATGTGTTTGAAGGGAAATCTGCCCTGAAGTTCAGACTTTTCACAGCAATGCCAAGCCTGGAGAGCCCTGGGCAGTCAGATGGCATTGCCAAGGAATCTGGACTGATCCCCCACCCCCAGGCATCATCCTGGCCTCCTCATTCCTTTGATGAATGTATTCCCTGTGTGTCAGGTGTCCTTCTGCACCTCAAGTATGTGATAGGAGGATGTAGTGAAAATGGAAACAGAATAAGCTGTCAGGAAGCTCAAAAGCAAGTGGAGGAGGTGATATAAATCTGAATTGGCCCCATTGCTGAGGCCATTATTGTCTTCCCAGGGACCATAAAGGAGCTTCCACACTTTCTGCACTCCTGCTGCATATGAGGCATTGAGCTCCGTGCTTGGTTTGTTTTAGCTCATTTCATTGTCACAACAATCCTGATGGATTGAGTAGACCTCTGGGGTTTGGAGAGGAGGAACACTGGGGCTCAGAAATGTCACAGGGTTGCCCCAAGGCACAGGGGGCATGACTCCTCAACCTGGACGTGAATCACGTGGCTCTTGGCAGGAAGGCACCGCTTACGAACTTGGAGGCTTAAGGCTATTTGGAAGTGCCTTGGAAGAAAGGCCTGTCTATCTACTTCTGAGAAATCAGCTACTGGAAACACTATAGAGCATAGTTCTAGTCTGACATAGACATGGGGTCATCATGGGTCAGGATCCATGAAGGTGGCCCTGCAGAGTCATCAAGGAGGGAGTTCTAAAGTCAGATCACACCTCAGGTCTGCCTGCCAAGGACTCTGGCTTAAGAAGTCCTGGATGAGACCTGGACATGAGTATCTTGGTCCTCAGATGAGTACGTGGGAAGTCAGCAATAATAAGAATCTTTGTTGTGTGTGTTTGTGTGTATTGCCTAAAACACACTGCTTTAAAAAACTCATTCTGCTGCCTGAACAAGTTTAAAATCACCCCTTTCTGTTATAATATATTTCAAAATGACATGTCCACATGTATACATACCTACACATGCATACACTCACGTACACGTATGTATGCAGATGCACACAGGTGCGTGCACACGCGATAAACACAACAAAAACACCAAATCAGCTGCCGTTAGTTCTACCTCACAGGGACCCTGTAGGATGAGGAGAACTGTCCCACGAGGTTTCCAAGGCTACCTTTACACACGCTGACTGCCTTAGCTCCCTTCTGTGGGCTGGCTTCTGGTGGATTCAAACTGATTACCTTTTGGGTAGTAACCAAGTGCATCACCACTCTAATATCAGGGCTCCTTACTTTTGCACATACCCACGTGCATATGAACATGCATAGACATGTTTGCAAGAGTGCACACACACACAGCGACGCACACACCTGGAGTGTGTACCAAGCTGGCTGTCACATGGAGACCTGGAGGGAAAGACCCTGCCCCTGGTAAGGAATCCTGTGTATGTTTCTGGGAGGAGGCAGCGGCAGGGAGAGGGATTCTCTCCTGAGAGATGAAGTTGCAGGTACCTCTACTATGGTCTTTCATCTTTCCATTTGTCCTTTATCCTTCCTGCCCCCCCCACCCCCCGCCCGATGCAG
>NW_006399778.1:20128178-20136231 GCF_000299155.1 Elephantulus edwardii | reverse complement strand
GCCACCAGTCTTCCCAATGGCAACTTGAAACTTGTCACATCTCAGCTAAAGACCTTTGAGGGAATCCCTGTGTCTTCAAGATAGAGCCAGAAGTCCTGACACTGGCTTGCAGAACCTCCCCACCCCCTAAACACTGGTGACCCTTCAGACCCCCTCTGATAACCCCTCAGAGTCACCTAGCATTGCCCTGCCAGGTGTCCTAAGCTTCTGCCATACTGATGGTGTTTAAATCGGAAATTCACCTCGCAGGTTCTAAGCTCTAAGCTATCTTTTGTGGCTTCCTTCTCCTGGAAAACTGGATGAGACCACCCCAATACTAAGGACTCCAAAGGTGACACACTCCACAGGGGCCCCAATCTCCTACTGGGTCCAGCTGGCAGGAGCTGGAATGAAGGAAGTGACTTCCCCATTGGACTTCCATGTTAAACCTTGAGTCAGTCAAAGAAGCCTGTAAATATCCCCACTGAGAGGCATCCAGCCACTTTCCAAGCTGGAAATGAAATGGCCAGCTGTAAAATGTGATGCATAATACAAACCAGCTTAATGGTCTTCTGAAACATTAAAAATTAATGTTGGACATCAACACTTTTACTGGTCAAATGTCCCCCATGGAGCTCAATGTCTGGAAATTGTCCCCGTAGGGGACATTGGGGACTATGGCCACAGGCCTGTTTGGATGGTACAAGCACCTCGTGGATTAGAGGCTGTTTCGAAGAGTGAGTTGAGTTTAGGCAGCTTAGGGAGAGGCTATCTAGCTTCCTCTCTTTCTTGGTCCCCTGACGGGTTTCTTTCTCTCCAAATGCAAACCAATACACCCCAAAAATCCATTGCTGTCAGGGTGACACTAACTCATGGTGGTGCCATGTGTGTCTCAGGAGGACTGAGTGCCTGGTTGCCAGGCCTTTCTTCTGCTGCACCACTGTTGCTAAGTTGAAAACAACTCATAGCGACCCTATGAAGAACAAATGGGAGCACTGCGCTATCTGGTGTCATCCTCATCATCTGTGACGTTCTTGAGCCCCCCCGTTACTGCCACTGTGTCAATCCATCTTGCTAAGGGTCTCCCTCCCTTTTACTGACCCTGCACGTTTCCCAGCATGATGTCTTTTTCCAAGCATGTGGGCCCTCCTAAAAACATGCCCTTTGACTATGCAAAGGCCTTTGACCATGTGGATCATCACAAGTTGTGGCTGATATTGAGAAGAATGGGAATCCCAGAGCACTTAATTGTGCTCATGAGGAACATATACCTGGACCAGGAGGCTGTTGTACGAACAGAGCAGGGGAGCACTGCATGATTTAAAATTGAGATGGGAGTGTGTCAGCGTTGTATTCTCTCTCCATACCTTTTCATTCTGTATGCTGAGAAAATTATCCGAGAAGCTGGATTCTATGAAGAGGAGTGTGGCATTAGGACCGGAGGGAGACTCACCAATCACCTGCATTATGCAGATGACACAACCTTGCTTGCTGAAAATGAGGAGGACTTGAATCACTTGTTGCAGAAGATCAAGGAATGCAGCCTTCAGTATGGATTGCATCTCACTGTCAAGAAAACAAAGATTCTTACCACGGGACTGATAGGCAGTGTCATGAAGAATAGAGAGGAGATTGAAACTGTCAACAGCTTCATATTGCTTGGATCCACAGTCAACATCCTTGGCCCAACAGTCAGGAAATAAGGAGATGTATTTACACTGGGAAAATCTGAAGTTAGGGACCTCTCCAAATTATTGAGGAGTAATAATGTCAGTTTGAGGACTAAGGTGCATCTGATTCAGACCATAGTCTTTCCGATTACTTGCTAGGTATCTGAATAGTGAATAAGGATGATGGAAAAAGAATTGACGCCTTTGAGCTGTGATGTTGGAGAAGAGCACTGAACATCCCATGAATGACAAAAAGAACAAACAAATTTGTCTTGGAAAGAAGATAGCCAGAGTGCTCTTTGGAGACAAGACTGATGAGGCTTTGCCTCACATACTCTGGACATGTTGCTAGGAGGTGCTATTCCTTAGAAAAGGACATGATGCTGGGAACGGTGGCCATTCAGTGAAGGAGAGGAAGACTCTTAACCAGGTGGAGTGACATGGTGACTGCTGCAATGGGCTCTTGTGTGTCAGAAAGTGTGAGGATGGTGCAGGATAGAAAAAGGTTGAGATCTTTTGTTTACAGGATCACTATGAGCTGGACTTGATGTGATGGCATCTAACAGCAAAAAAAAAAAAATGCTCAAAATACATGAGATAAAGTTTCACTATTCTTGCCTCCAAGGAGCATTCTAGTTGGCCTTTCTCCAGGATATTTGTTTGTTCTTTTGGCAGTGTGTGGCATAGTCAGTACTCTTCTCCAACATCACTCAATTTTTCAAAGGCATCAATTCTTCTTCTTTCATCCTTAATCATTGTCCAATTCACAGACGTATAGCAAATAATTTAAAAGACTATGGCTTGTATCATGTGCACCTGAGTCTTTCACCTGACATCTGCCAACTTGTAGCCATGCACCGACCATTTGTACCACTCTGCAGCTTCTTATAAACTCCAGTGTGTGGTGGTGGTAGGTTTTGTTTGTTTTTCTAGCTCCCACTTATTTTTCTTCTTCTGTGCAATTCAGTACAGAAGATGGAGGGTAGGTCCCTGATGGACTGGAGTCAGCCAATCCGTAAGACTCTGAGATGCTCAGATCCATTGACTGATATTTTTTTTAACCCATGCAGGACATAGAAGTATCACATTACATTGCTACCTGTAAGGGTGCTTTCTCTATTGATCAGCCTGGTTCCCAGAATACAACCCTTGTCTTCCCACTTCCCATTCTGTGAAGGTAGAGAGTAGGTCATGAGAAGGACCAATGATGGCTTCCTCTGTCAGTGCCTGGTTGCTAAGCACCCTGGGGAGAGGCGAAGAGGGAGGAGCAGAGTGGCAGCTGGGAATCTGGAAATTCACAAAAGGTTGCTTGAGAAACACTCTCAGTTTGTTGGACCTGAAATGGCAATATTTTTTTAAAAACCCAATCTGCTGCTTAACTAAATTTTAAAACACCTCCTTTATGTTTTAGATAATAAAGCTCAAAATTATTCCCTATATTAAATGCTGCTTAATAAAATTATGGCCTAATGAGCAGTCTAATTTGTGTTTGCCAGCTTTAAATCGTCTGGGACCCGCTGGGATATTCGCAGATACTGTTTGATTCACTTGCAGGTGGAATAGACCTCCAGTCTGTTGCCTTGAGGGAAAGAAGGGAGGTGGAATTTTCATCATTGTTTTAAAGGCTCTTGAAATTCCCATGCCTTTTCCTGCACGCACATGTGCTGGGCAAAGGGTCCAGAACGGCCTGTGGTGCCATGGCAATGGAGATTTGGGTTTCTGATTGATCTGAATGAAAGTCCCTGAGTAGCCCAAGCAGTTAAGTGCTCAGTTGTTAATAAAAAAAATTTGTATCCACCCAAAGATACCTTGGAAAAGAGACCTGGTAGTTTACATCTGAAAGCTCACAGTCTTGTAAACTATGGAAGACACTGCCCTACTCAAACACATAAGATCACCATGAGTTGGAATTGATCTCATGGCATTTGGCTTGGTGTTTTGGTTTAATTGGTCCTAATGGCAGGGAGCTCTAATGGCTTAGTGTTAGGGAGTTTCACTGCCAATTCAAAGGAACTCAGTTCAAACCCACCAGCAGATCCTTGGAAGAAAGATGGTCACCCTTCTCCCATGCAGTTTAGTGCCTCTGAAAACCCACTGGAGGGTCAGCTACAGTTGCAGCTCCGTGCCACACAGCAACAATTAGCAGAGGGCAAGGCTTGGAGAGAGAACTTGGCTGTACTTGGTATCTGTTTTCAGTGTAAACTACGTAGGTAATGAATGACTTCCTTAGTTCCCTTCAGAAGTGTCTATCTGGTGCTTTGAAAGTTCTTTGACAAGAAGTTGAAGAGCTTGTTTGGTGTAGGAAGCTCACCCTTCTTTTACAGGAAGCTCTTGTGTTGCAGTCTGGCAGCCTGTTGGGCTGATAAGCCAAAGGCTGAGTGTCTCTGCTGGTTTGACTCCACCAGTGGCTCCCCTGGAGAAAGATGGGATGTTGCCTCTCATTGTCATTTATAGCTCAGAACCCAGTGGAGGGTGACTGTGCATAAAAACCACCTTAACCACAGTGAGATTCTTACCACTCCTACCTGGTAGTTAGCCAACCCCTGGGCCTTTGCACATGCTACGTGCTCTGCCTGAATAGCTCTTTACTCTTACTCTTCATCTCCTCAATTCAACCCTTTTTACCATATTAATGCCTATTCAGATCTCCAATTCAATGCCTCTCTGTCTGAAAACCTTACTAAATCCAAGGTCCTTGCTCTAAGTCTTGATATTTCCTCTAGCCTGTGTCTGTCAATAATAGCTTGACTCTGCTTTTCTGTGTGCACTGGCTGTGTCCTCAGGCAGGTGCTCTTTTTGGCAAAGTGACTGTGGCTGACTGTGGTTGACTCTGAACTCACATTCTACAGATGAACTGCGGTGTCTCCCTCCTACTGGTTCTAGAAAAAAGTTCTGGGTCATTTGCCAGTTTCTTTCTTGGTGGCCACATGACACTCAGTAAGTCTCATCAAATAACCCTATGTCCTTCTGCATCAGATGGCTCTCAGTTCGGTCACAGATGATAGAAAACACAAGTTAAGAGTAGCCTAGAGAAGAAAGAAGTATATTATATAATCTTTCCCATAAATAGTAAGCAGTCCTGTATTGGCATGAGGCCTAGCACCACAAACCCTTAAGCCTCCAGGACCCTTAAACTTTCCACTTTACCTTCCTTACAGTATAGTCTGAAGCCTCTTGGTCCAGGTTCAAATGCAAACAAACCCTCCAAACTTATTGCTGTGGAATTGGAACTCACTCATGGCTGACCCTCCATGTTTCAGAGTTTTGGAGGTTGTAAATCACACAGGAGGAAATTGTTCATCTTTCTCCCACATTGCTCCTGGTGGATTTGAACAGCCAGAGAGACACAATCTCTAGTTTAGCAGTGCAATTCTCTAGGGACTACACTATCAGAGGTCACATAGTCTGCCCAGGGTCTGGTCCAGGGTGCCCCTTAGCTCTCCATAGTCAACACTCTTAGCACCAGCAACCAGGAAATTAAAAGACATATTGCGATGGGAAAGTCTGCTGTTAGGAACCTCTCCTAAGTACAGAAGAGCAATGGTGTCACTCTGGAGACTAAGGTGCACCTGATACAGGCCATGGTCTTTGTGGTCACTTGCTATGCTTCAGAGAGCTGGACAATGACTAGGGAGGCTAGAAGGAGAATTGATGCCTTTGAGCTGTGGTGTTGGAGAAGAGTATTGAATATACCATGGATTGCTAAGAAAACAAACAGGTTCATCCAGGAGAGGGTTAAACCAGGATGCTCCTTGGAGGCAAGGATTCTGAAGCTTCACCTGACATACTTTTGACATGTTACAAGGAGGGACCAATCCTTGGAGAAGGACATCATAGTTGGGAGGGTGGAGGGACAGCACAGGAGAGGAAGACCCTCTATGAGGTGGATTGATTCAGTGACTGGGGTAATGGGGAGAGGTGTGTTGGAGACAGTGCGATTGGCACAGGACAGGTCAGGATTTCAGGCTGTTGTACATAGGGGCACTATGAGTTGCAGACCACTCGACGGCACATAACAACATCTGCTTCACACCAGACAAGGAGACAAAGAAAGTTACAAGAAATCAAGGGAGTATACCAGATGTATTCTGGAATATAACAAGGCTCTACATTTTCGGCTGACCAGGATCTGGTCATGTACTGTGAGAAAGACTGAGTGTGACCCTGCATCCCTTCAAAGTTCTGTTAGATGTGAACATGGCATCATAAGCACAAGCCATAGAAGACAATATTAGTAAATCAGACATCATCAAAATTAAAAGCTTGTGCTCTGTGAGAGGCACAGATAAGAGAATGAAATGACAAACTGTAAACTGAGAAAATATTTGTGAGTCTCCGACATCAGAAACTGCAATCTAGAATACATCAAGAATTTCCTAGTGGTAAGAAGACAACCTGATTTCTAAAAAGGGTGAAAGACTCATGATAGAGTCTCCAGGGACACCAAGGTCAGTTGTCACAACACGATCCATAAAGAGAATTTTCTGGGGTGGCCAAGTGGTAAGTGCTTGTGCTGCCTGCCCAAAGGCACGTGGTTCGCATCTACCAGCTGCTCGACAGGAGAAGGACGGGCAGTCTCCTCCTGTACATTTTGCAGCCTCTAAAAACCCACTTGAGGGTCAGCTATGAGTTGGTTCTGACTCGAATGCCCTTAACAACTTTTGTCAGTAGCATCTAGAGTCTTAAAAGCTTATAAAGTTTCCAGTACATTCTTCTTGTTGAAGGTGTGTCAACCTGAGCCCTGCTGACATTCGAGACGGCGTAGGTCTTTGCTGTGGCAGAGGTCCTGTGCACTACAGGACATGTAGCAGCACCCCTGGTCTTTACTCACTAGATTTCAGTTACATCCCTTCTACTTACAGTCATGACACCCAAAAATATCTCCAAGCCAACCAGCTGTCATCAAACCAATTCCAACTCTTGTTAGGCTTGTGTGTTGTGTAGGAGAACTATGCTCTGCAGGGCTTTCAAGGATACCACCTTTTGGAAGCAGATAATCAAGCCTCTCTTTTAAGGTGTGTCCGAGTGGGTTTGAATCACCAACTTTCTAATTAATAGCTCAGTGCTTAACCATTTGCATCACCCAAGAACTCCTAAAACATCTTCAGACACTGTCATACATCTAAATGCTTTGGAACCCTCTGCTACCAAGTCGATTTGGACTCACAGTGACCCTTCCTTGGGTCTTAAGCTGTACCTCTTAATGGGAGGTGATTGCCCATCTTGTGGAGCAGCTGGTGGGTTCAATCTTCCCACCTTTTGGTTAAGCAGCACAACAAGCTATGCACTGCACCATCAGAGCTCCTTAGAAGGCTCAGGAAAGGGAGCAATCCTGGTCCAGCTTTAGAACCGCTGGGCCAGTCTGAACATGTTTCAGCTAACTGAGAACTCAGTAACCCCCAGCTGTTTGGTTTTCATTCTCTGAACCCCTTTTGCTCTCAAGCTAACTCCATTCCACACACTGGAGTTGGTGAAACTACCTAAGAACATACAAGGTCATATTCTAATACCGTTTACAACAGGGCTTCCAGGGCATGGGAGGCTGTTTGCTGAGTCTGGAGACTCCTTCATACACCTGCCACCCCATCTGGTCCCCAGATCCATTGCAGGGTGGAGGAAGGCTGAGCTCCAGCCGAGTTATTGCTTCCGAGAGATGGTGCATTAAAAGCCTACATTTTCGTTATATCCTAACCCGTAGGTATTTTCCTTCGCTCATTTTGAAGCTCAGAAAAGCCATTCCACTATTTAACTATAGAATGGTAACATATTTTAATAATCATACCCCGGGGCATAGTATTTCCTGTTGCATGAAAAAATAATGGTCAAAACAGCCCGCAGCCAATTGTAAAATTATGTAAAAGTAATGAAAGAAATCCAAAGCCATCACACTAGACCACCTCCGCTGCCGGGTTTCCTGATTTGCACACTCCCAACCCTGGGTAAAGATATCGGAGTCCTTCAATTCTTTCTGCCAAAGGGGCTTTACTTATTCCAAAAGTGATGGCAGAAGAGGTTGAGTTAGAGGAGGACCCAGCCATATCTTTCCTTGAATAGAGGGTCAGCAGTGGAGTTTTCTGTATTTTCTTAAATTTGGGGTAAATCAGAGGGCAATAAATTACTTTAAAGGTATGAGGTTGTAAACTGAAATGTTTGCGGAGTCTGGGCTGGTGAGTAAGTGATGGAATGGAAGAGGCTGAAGAGACCATGAAGTAGAGAGAGCGCCCACACCAGCCTGATGATGGAAGTGCCTTCTCACGTCTAGCTAATCGTTGCCAATTGAATCGAGCCTGACAGCAGGTAGTATGCATTTATTATTTTTTAAATTTATTTTATTTCATTATTTTTTGTGTGTACCGTCAAATCAGATCTGACTGGTACAGGAGGAGATTGTTCCTCCTTCTCCA
>NW_006399778.1:20062090-20127513 GCF_000299155.1 Elephantulus edwardii | reverse complement strand
ATGGGTATACATATATCTACTTGGATGTCATTTATGGTCTCTTTAGGGTATATTCCCAGTAGTGGAATTGCTGGGCCAAATGGTATCTTTATTTGCAACTTTTTGAAAAAGCGCCACAATGCTTTCCACAGTGGTTGCACCATTTTACACTCCCACCAACAGTGAATCAGGGTTCCAGTCTCTCCACAACCTCGCCAGCATTTGTTGCTTGCTGTTCTGTTAAATTTTACCAGTATGCATTTTTAATAGAAGCTGTAAGCCTGAATCTTTATCTGACCCCTTCTTATTTGTAAGGGCTGCAGACATTTCAGACCGAAAAAGATTGTGTCTGAAAAAAAATAAACTTAAAAGAAAAAAGATTGTGTCTGTAGGCTAATTAGGCCCTGGGAACCTTGACTTTGCCTTTGTGATTTCTCTCCAAATGCACTGAAGCCTTCAGGAATTCTATACTCATTGCCATAGAGTCGATTCCAATTCATAGTGGCACTATGGTTAAGACATTCAACTATTAACTGAATGATTATTGGGTTATCAGTTCAAACTCACCAGCCACTCCCTGGAAGAAAGGTGTGGTAATCTCTGTAAAGGCTTGCAGTCTTGGACTCCTTATGGAATTGTTTTACACTGTCCTGTAGGGTTACCATAAATCAGAAATGGAATGTCTACTATGAAAAGGAAGGTTGGCAGGAAGGGCATATAAGTCAACACCTTCACCATCACCCTCTATTCACCTGCCATCCTCCACCAATCTTCCCTAGCTCCGTGGATTCTTCCCAGATGGTCTTTGATTTCTTCTACTACCCCACCTATTCCCCCACATGGAGAAAGACTTGTTTTTCTCTCTTTGATGGCTGTGCTTAGTTGCCATCAAGTTGGTTCCAAGTCTCAATGGCATTGCTATTCATTCTCCACAGAATCCCAGTTGTGTGTGTGCTGTATATAAAACAGAATGAAACATTGCCTGGTCCTCTATCCTTTTTATGGTCATTGGGCTCTTTAAACCAATTGAGTTAACCATCTCATTCTGGGCTTACCTTGTTTGTGCTGATTCTCTACCAAATGGACGTCCTTTTCCACTAATTGGCCATTCTCATGGCCTGTCCAAAGGAAGCGAGCTGAATTCTTGCCATCCTTGCCTCGAAGGAACATTATGATTATAGTTCTTCTATGACTAATTTGTTCTTTCATCTGGCAGTCTGTTGTTGTTGATGTAAAGTGCTGTTGAGTCAAGTATGATTCATAGCGACCCTATGAACAACAAGTCTGTACCTGTCCTATCCTGTGCCGCTCTCAACTTCTCTAATACACTTGATCCTATTGCTGAAGCCACCGCATCAATCCATTTTGTGGAAGGCCATTCTCTTTTTTGCTGACCTTCCACCTTTCCAAGCATGATGTCCTTCTCCAAGGAATAACCTCTCTTCACAGCAGGCCCAAAGTATGTGACACAAAGCTTTACTCTCCTTGCCTCCAATGAGCACTCTGACTGCACTTTCTCCAGGACTTAGATGTTTATACTTTTGGAAGTCCATGGGACGTTCAGCACGCTTCTCCAACAACACACTTCAAAGGCATCGATCTTTCTTCTGTCAGCCTCTTTCATTGTGCAGTTCTCAGATGCATAGCAAATGACTGTAAAGGTCATAGCTAGTATATTCAATATTCTTTGGTAACACTGTCATTTGAATTCATCAGTTCCTCTTCTGTCTTTTTCATTGTCCAGCTCTCATAGCATATGAAGTGATTGAAAGACCAGGGCTAGAGTTAGGCATACTTTATTTAGTCTTGAACTAAATTAAAGATTAATTTTTCCATAGGATGTATTTCATTATAGACTTACTAATAGCACATTGAAAAGAAAAAAAGAATGGAAGGAAACCAGCCCTCAGTTCTTTGCTGCTAAGTCAGTGTGTCAGTTCTAGCACATGATAACTCTATGTGGTATCATAGAGCAGAACTGATCTATGGAGTAGTGGTTGTTCTAATGTTTTTGGCTGAAATCATTATGGAAACAGCTCACCAAGCCTTTCTCCTTTGATGCAGCTGGATGGGTAGAACTCACCACCTTTATTTAGGTTCTCATTGATACTGTGTCTCTACCAACTAACTCATAATTGACCTTCCAGTGGGGTTTCAGAGGCTGTGAATTGCATGGGAGGAGAGGGTTCATCTTTTTCACTTAGAGCAGCTGGTAGATTTTAATCACATACCTTCTGGTTGACAGCACAATTCCTTACCCACTAGGTTTCCAGCGCTCCCTGTTATTTAAGTTAGCAGTCAATCGCACACATATACACACACTTTCTAAAAAAGCTCAAGCAAAGAAAAGCATAGTGCAATCACATTTATATAGAGATTAGAATCAAGAAATCATAGCAGAACAAAAGACTAAAAGGAAATGAAGCAAAATATTGATGGAGGTTGGCTCCGGGTATACAGGAATAGAGATCATTTTTTTCTGCATCAAATTGTATTTTCCAAGTTTTTCATGCTGAGATTGTGTTGCTATTAATTTATAACAGAAAATGTTTCAAAAGAAAATATTCTTTGCACTCTAAGTGACAAACATAAAAATGAGAACGTTCAGAAACTAAATGATAGTGACATTTAGTGAGCATAAAAAAAAAACCCACAAAAAAAAAACACCAAAAACCCAAGAAGCAAACCTACTGCCATCAAGTTTGTTCAAATACATAACAACCCTCCATGGGCTGTAAACCTTTAGACGAAAGCACCTGTTTATCTTTCCCCTGTGGTGGATTTGAACCACTCACCTTCTAGTTAGCCACTCAACACATAATGCACTACCCCACTGTGACACAGGCTGACAAATATAGAGGTTTATTTACCTTGCCTAATAGCAACAACAACAATGGTAAGTCATCTGATCTTGGTTGATTTAAAGTAAAGAAGAATTGGCTTCCTTTCCCCAGCAAACCCTTTGAGTGAACTTGAGATAGATAGGAGGAACAGAGAATTGGACGTGAAGCTTGGTGTTTTGAGGAGAAAGGATGGGACCTTAGGGCATTTCATGGATGAGTAACTTCTCAGAAGCTTGTTCAACATGGTGGAACTCTTACTTCAGTAGGGTTTTTGTTCCATGAATATTTATGGGAGCTAGAGAAAAGAGTTTCTACTGTTAAGGTAGAAACCTCTTTACATTCATGAACTTAACCTATGAACTTCCTTCCCTAGGAGCTCCTCTTACAGCCTTGGGAGTTTCCTTCCACACTTTCTTCAGTAAACTTTGCTTAAGCTCATAAAGTTCACTCATGGACTTTATGAAGAACAATGTGGCATCAGAATTGGAGGAAGACTCATAAACAACCAGCATTATGCAGATGACACAACTTTACTCATCAAAATGGAAGAGGACTTGAAACATTTGCTGGAGGAGGTTAAAGACTGCAGCCTTCAATATGGATTATAGCTCAACGTCAAGAAAACAAAGATCCTCTCCACCAAGCCAATGGGCAGTATCGTAATAGATGGAAAAAGAATTGAGGTTGTCAATGATTTAATCTTACTTGAATCAACAGTCAACACTCTTGGTATCAGCAGTCAGGAAATAAAAAAACAAGTTGCCTTGGGAAAATCTCCTGTCAAAGATCTCTCTAGAGTGCTAGAGAGCAATGAGGTCAGTCTGGAGACTAAAGTGTACCTTATCTAGGCCCTGGTCTTCTCAGTTGCTTGCTATGTATCTAAAGCTGGGCATTGAATAAAGATAACAAAAGAAGAACCCACTCTTTGGAGTTGTGGTGCTGGAGAAGCCTGCCAAGAGAACCAATAGGTCTATCCTGGAGAGGATGAAATCAGTTTTTTCCTTAGAGGCAAGGATTTTGAAACTCTATCTCACCAGAAGGGACCAGTCCTTGGAGAAGGACATCATACTTGGAAAGATAGAGGGTCATCACATAAGAGGAAGACTTTAGGTGAGGTGGATTGACACAGTGACTGTGGCAATGGGGTCAAGTGTGTCAGAGATGGTGAGAATGGCTCAGGAAAGGGCAAGATTCAGAGCCATTGTTCATAGGGTAGCTATGGGTCATAGTCAACTTGACAGCACTTAACAACAACCACAACAATTGTTAAGACGGAGGCAGTAGAGGGCTTGCTCATGTCATGTCCATACCTTGGGTGTGTGCTACCAGGAACTAGCTTCTCTGAGAAATTTGTGGCTGCTTCAATTCACTTGAGTCTTTTGAGCCTGGCATCCTTCCATTCTGAATTAGACACCTTCATTTGCTTGTTTTACGTTATAACCGGAAACTGTCACCCTGAGATGATCTTTCAAGTTTAACCTTTAAACCACAACTATTCCCTGAAGTTTTGCTTTAACAATAAATATAACTTGTTTTTAAGTACGTCTGCTTAAAGCATTGTACTATTCTGAAAAATCATCCAGATAAGATCAGCTTGATGATGGCAGCAACTCAGAAGGTGGGATGGGAATCTTAGGGGCAGGGAGTTTATGATAATTGTTGTGAGAAAGTATGAACAGAGAATGTTAGCAAAGCTTGAAGAATAAAAGCAATGTCACTGAATTGTACATGTAGAAAAGTGGTATGTCTTTGCTTATATATACCTTCACATAAATGGCTGTGTGTAAGTAATATTATTTTATGTTAGAGAGAGAGAGATGGCTAGGCACATTGGGACACCTAGATCATTTAAGTTAGAAGCAGATGTCACGTGTCAGTTCTGTCTATACATTTGCATTCTCCATAATGGATTCCCAGCCCCTCAGAATGACTGTGTCCTAACTTGCCTGCCATTGGTTCTGAGCATGGAAAAGCAGTGATCAGTCACCAGTTACTGCTTTGATGTTGACCAGGCCTTAAGTTCTTTAATGTCTTCTTGATGTCTAAAAGGTTTGTATGGGTGGGGGGCAGGGTTTGCTGGTTTATTGATGGTTTGGGGGTTGAGTTTGATTTTGGAGTTTTTTGAGCAGACATTAAGAATTTTTTTTTTAATTTGCATGAAGGTTTACAAATTATAATTGTTTTTCATCTATTCAGCCATAAACATTTTGTTGTATAATTTCTATTGGTTAATTGATGTAATTAATAATTATACTGTTTAATTGACCCATTGTTGTATATTTCTTTCACTTCACCTAGCTTATTTATTAATTCTTTTCTTTTTTACTTCTCTGAAAAGTTTTTTTTGTTTGTTGTTTTTTGAAAGTTTTATCTTCTCAAGATTTCTGCTTGATGAGTACTAAGCTCTCTAGTCTCTGACATACAGTTGTCTCCAAGAAGGACCAAACTTGAGACCCCTGATGGGGCCCTAACGCTGTGCTAAGCCATGGAAATAATCACGTTCAGTGGCTCAGAGGAGAATCTGACTCATAGTCACCTTCTTCTAAAGCTGTAAATCTTTATGGGAGGAGACAGTCTATCTTTCTGCTAAGGAGTTGCTGGTGTATTTGAACTGATGACCTTATCGTTAGTAGCCTGATGTATTACACACTGTGCCACCAGGGTTTCTCTATATTTGTAACTCATTTTAGGGTTTTGAGGGAGGCACCATTTCTATTCTCACTTATAAGCTGAATAACTAAAGTACAGAAAGATTAAGTTAGTGGGTCAGACTTGATTCCATGGCAGGGAGTTTAGTTTAGTTTTGGTTACACAATGCCATGTGACTCTTTCCCTCTGTTGGGAGCAAGTGGTTTAGAGAATCAAAGTTGAAAAATTAACATATATGTTTCCAAAATGCTACCCATGATATGGGGTGAGAAAGCATAGTATAGGGAAGAGAAAGCCTGCCACGCTAGATTTCAAGTTATTTCCCCTAAAATTGGACGACTCTCCAATCTGGAGATGCCAGTGAGGCTCATGCAACACATTTCCATTCCAAAAGCATCATTGAGATTAAATCGTTAGTTCTCGAAATGACCAAATTAGGCATGATCACAATTAGAGCTAAAGCACTTTCTGGTAATTTCTCATCTCATTTTCAACGTGTCTTGTTTGGCTTGATGAACCTAGAGAAAGAAGCTATTGTTGAAAATGGAATGTTTTTTCACTCGATGCTGTGTTTGACAGAAATATTTAGACACGCTTTGGTGGCAGGATGTCTTGGCTATCATATATCTGGGGTGGGAGGGGTGGAGGTGGAAGTTCCCTACATGTGTGTTTCTTTTTATTTTTTTTAATGCTTCATTGTTTGTTTCTTGTACATTGACTGGTCATTACTAAAAGGTCTCCTTTCGTGCCAACATTTGTCTTCTTTGTTACTGAACATGGAGCAGTGGGATCATTTGTAATAAGTGAGGAATCAGGTCAGCTTCCTCCTAACCTTTCCTACCAGTTTGGAGAATTAGATAGGAGTCCTGGAGGACAGTGTTTATCCCCCAGCCTGAACTCTGTAAGGAAACAAGAATGCTTCTGCAAACACACAGCCTTTCAGGGCATCAGACTGTTAACTTGGTCATGATGAGCTTTACTCTATGGAAGTCTTATGGAAAAGAACAACATTTATCTGATTGGATTGATTTTCCATAATTTAGATTGAGGCTTTTTTTCCAAGAGAATAATTATAGGGTCTAAAATGAGCTATTTGAACTCCAGCATTGAAAAAAAAAAAAGAAAGAAAGAAAAATTAGAGAAACCCAAGCTGTTGAATGGATGGATGGATGGATGGATGGATGGATGGATGATGTGTCTTCATGAAATGGCCAGCGTGGCTGAGTCTAGAGCAACCTACTCCTCTCTACAGCTCTTTTACATAAAACAAGGTGGTTTGAAGGACACTTGGTCATCCCACTCGATGCTTTCCGTATGCAACTAGGCCCAGCAAGATGGAACCCATTTGGTGCTCTGAAGTCTCTCAGGGGCAGAAGCCCTTTGCCTTCTGTTGCTTTCAATTAATGCCTATGGTATTGGGTATTTCCTGAAAGAAATTTATTTTGGTAAAATGTATATAATATTGACAATCTTAACCATTTTTAAGTATACAATTCATGTCATTATGCACATTCACAGTGTCCTGAAAGCATCATGACTAGCCATTGGTGCCACAGTCCACATGGAACTGTGCTACTTATCCTAAGAGCACACCAGTCTCTGGTGGTTAAAATCTACCACCGACTCCAAAGGAGAAAGATGGACACAATAAAGGATTAACTATGATTTGATTCCAATTCAGTGGCAATGAGAGTGAGTGAGTGAGTTGATACAGAAATTCAGGTGGTGTGTTGTTGTTTTGTTGTTGTTATGTGCCGTTGAGTCGTTTGCGACTTATAGCGACCCTATGTACAAGAGCCCTAAACCCTGCTCTATCCTGTGCCAATCTCATTGCCTCTGACACACCCATCCCGATTACCCCAGTCACTGAATCAATCCACCTCATAGAGGGTCTTCCCATCCTGCGCTGTCCCTCCACTCTACCCAGCATGATGTCCCTCTCCAAAGACCTGTCTCTCCTTACAACATGTCCAAAGTATGTCAGGCGAAGCCCCAGAATCCTTGCCTCCAAGGAGCAGCCTGGTTTAACACTCTCTAGGCTGAATCTGTTTGTTTTCTTGGCAGTCCATGGTACATTCAGTACTCTTCTCCAGCACCACAGCTCAAAGGCGTCAATTCTCCTTCTATCCTCCCTAGTCATTGTCCAACTCTCTGATGCATAACAAGTGATTGCAAAAACCATGGCCTGTATCAGGCGCACCTTAGTCTCCAGAGAGACACCGTTGCTCTTGAGTACTTTAGAGAGGTCCCTAACCGCAGACTTTCCCATCGCAATATGTTTTTTGATTTCCTGGCTCCTGGTGCCAAGAGTGTTGACCGTGGAGCCGAACAGACTGAAGCTGTGAACAATCTCAATCTCTTCACCATCCATCCTGATGCTACCGATTGGTCCAGTGGTAAGAATTTTTGTCTTCTGGACATTGAGCCTCAGTCCATATTGAAGGCTGCAGTCCTTGACCCTCTGTAGTAAGTGCATGAGGTCCTCCTCAGTTTCAGCGAGCAGGGTTGTGTCACCTACATAACTCAGATTGTTGATAGATCGTCCACCAATCCTAACACCACGCTTCTCCTCATAGAGCCCAGCCTCTCGGATAATCTGCTCTGCATACAGTTTGAAAAGGTATGGAGATAGGATGCATCCCTGGCGTACACCCTTCCCAATTTTGAACCATGCAGTGTTGCCCTCCTCTGTTCTGACTACTACCTCTTGGTCAAGTATAGGTTTCGCACGATTAAATGTTCTGGGATTCCCATTCTTCTCAGAGTCAGCCACAGTTTGTCATGATCCACGCAGTCAAATGCCTTTGCATAATCAATGAAACACAGATAGACATTCTTCTGGTATTCTCTGCTTTCAGCTAAGATCCGTCTAACATCAATTACAATATCCCTAGTACCACGACCCCTTCTAAACCCAGCCTGGACTTCTGGCAGTTCTTACTGTTCCAGTCGTTTTTGGATAATCTTCAGTAGAATCTTGCTTGCATGTGGTGATGTAGTGAAGTATAAATGGCATCTACTTCCTAAACAACATACCTCCAGAAACTCTCTGAACTTTGATAAATGTCGATAGTTGTAGAGGGCTTCAGGCCTTTTGTTCATAGGGTCGCTATGAGTCGTGCTCAACTCGAAGGCAATCAACAACAAGTAAAGTATACGTTGTGTTACAAACCAAAATATCAGCAGTTGTAGTCTACTAGATGCTTCTAGGGAGAAAGCTGAACAGTCTCCTCTCAGTAAGACTGTACAGAGATTAGTAGATGAGCACATCAAGTGAAGGGAAAGGCAAGGAATAGTGAGAATTTGATGAGATATTTTAATAGATGGCATTGAGCAATTGGTATGAATGTTAGAAAACAAACTGTATATGAATGATAAAATGAAAACTAATTTTAAAAAGAAAAAGACTTGCAGTCTCAGAAACCTGATGGAGGCTCACTGTGATGTGGAACTAGTTCGATGGCAATGAATTTGGAGCTTTATAGGTTTAAACAGAAGCTCAGGTCCCTAAGAGTAACCCAAATAACCAACTCAAGATGGGGTTGTTCCTACTTGAAGGTATATAACAAAAATGACACCATGGTAAGGCAATCTTTAACTTTCTGAGGAATCCTTCTATAATCTCACCACCAGTGGACAAGGGTTCTAATTTCTCCATATCCTCACCAACACTACCTATTTCCCTTTTCCCCCCAGAGTAGCCTTTCTAGTGAGCCTGAAGTGGTGCCTCTTCATGGTTGGGACAGGACTCGTTTGAGTACTGATTTGAGGTAGCACAGACTAGCTCTCCTGACTGCAGATCAGAGCCTGCCTGAAGAGTGAAAAAGAAAAAAAAAAATAAACCATGCAGCAAAAGGCACATTCTGTTTAGGAAGCTGTGCCTTTAAGTTTGCATGAACTTACTCCAGCCATGTAATTTTGATCCTGTTATAAATCTATGACAAGTGTTCTTCACTTTAAGCAACTTCGCAGCATCCTTGAGAAGTTGTATAGGAATCTAATCTAATTTGCTTGAGTTGAAAATCGCTGTTTCAGAGTCACTATATCATCTTCGCTCTTCATTATTTCTCAATTGGCCGTGGCTTGGGTTCTCCTACCCCTTTCCAGCTCCTGCTCCCTAGTTTCTCTGCAATGTATTTATCTGTAGAACCATCCATTCATGTGTCTGTCCCCTGGCCTCAAAACCACTCCACGTTTTCTTGCCACGTAGTGTCATGTTCTTGGTCAAGTGCAAGGTCAGTGAAAAAGAGGATGCCCCTCAGTGAGCTGGATTGACACAGTGGTTGCAACAATGGTCTCAGACCCAGTAACAGTTGTGAAATGACACAGGGCCGGGCAGAGCTTTGCCCTTTTGTGTGTTTGGGGTTGCTATGAGGACCGCACCTCACAGTAATGGTGTGCCAGGTTCTCAACTGGGGATTATTTTGCACTCAATGGGGACGTTTGGTTCTGTTTAGAAGCTGGCATCTAGTGGGTAGAATCCAGAGATGCTAAATATCCTACTAGGTTCAAGATGATGCCCTACCACTCAGAATTGTCAGCCTTCCAATGTCAATAGCGCTAAAGTAGAGAAATTCTGCTTGAAAACCACACCATGCTAGAAGTCAGGTGGTTTTCCCCAAACTGAAAATTTGGAGAGCATCACTGAGGCTCATGCCAACCATTAGTTGGAAACAACCTAAGTGCCCATCAACAAACGAATGGATGAAGAAGCTGTGGTACATTCACACTATGGAATACTATGCCACATTGAAAAACAAGGAACTCATGAAATATTATGCAAAATGGGTGACCCTGGAGGATATTACACTGAGTGAAATATCTCAGTCACAAAAGGACAAATACTGCATGGTGCCACTGTTGTAAATAGGGACGGACATCGGGGTTGGGGAGAACCTAAGAGGGGATAAATTATGTATACTGCATTGAAACAGATGAGAGAGAGAACTGTTGTCAGGACAGGAGTCCAGAATAAAGGCTACACAGTGGAATGGACTTGGGAGGAGGTATTGTAAAACAATGAAAGGGTTTGGGATTTTTTTCCTCTTTACTTTTCAAAGAGAAGAGCGAACTGGGGGGAGGAGGAGTGGGCAGGGAGAAAAGTGCAACAAGGAATGAATGGAAATCCAAAGACTCTGTAAACTTTCATTATAATTAATTTTTAAAAAGGTAAAAAAAAATGAGGGGCTTATCACAGTTAGAACTAAGACATTTCCTGGTGCTTTCTCTTCTCATTTTCAATGTGTTGTGTTTGGCTAATAACTGAGTTTGTGGCTATGAAAGCTATTGTCTTGCTCCCATGGGGGAACTAGTTGATGAACAGAGGAGTCATGTTCATTCTGTTGGGGAGGGTCTTGAGTGTCTCACTCCAAAGGGGGAATGGCTCCAGAAATTCACCTCATAGAACTGTGAAAATATTCATGGAGCAGTTCAGTAGGGGTTGGAAGAAGTAGGGGACAGCAGGCTGGTTGAAGGAAGAGGACTGGAGACACAGCTATTGGATGGATCCCTGTGGGGGTGAAGGTTGCAACCCTGAAGTTGGATGAGGAAGAGGTTGTAAATTCAGACACCTTTGTGTGCCAGGTAGAGTCTTCTGTGCAGTGAGTGACAAATGAACCCTGATGCAACTCATTGAGGAATGCTGAGAACTGTGACAAACCAGTGAGCATCTGTGATAGGCAGCTGCTTGGGTATCCCTTTATCTGTCTCCATCCAAGAACACAGGTCCACAGTGATCAGCTCCTTCTGAGTTTTCAAGTAATCCAGACTTTCTATGAAATCTGATCCATATGAGGTTTTCCCTTATTTTATTGGAATTATTCCAGGAGAGAGAGTGAGAGAGTGTGAGACAGAGAAGATTTGGGTGAAAGTTTATAGGGAAATCAGTTGTCCATCACAGATTGCACATAATTTGTTTTGTGCCATTGACTGCAACCACTGCCTTCAAATATCACCCATCCCACTTCCTCTCAGTGTTTCCTGTCTCTGTCCTCCTTCCTCTGACCCCTTCTTGACTTCTAAGCTTTGTCCTTGTGGAAATACTGTACTCCATAGGGTTTTGAGGCACTGGTTCTTTGGTGGCAGTAAACCATCAGACCATTTGTCCAGAGTGCCTCTATGTGGACTCAGCCCTCCAGCCTTTTACTTTATAAGGATCATGCTCACCATTTGTACCATCAGGGACCCGCCTAGGGTCCTGTTTTCTGCAAGGAGAGAAACCGGAAAGAAAAGGCAAACTCAGGGCAGTGTGGACTAATATCTGAGAACTACTGACTTATATTTACTCCTTCCTTCCCAGTTGCACCTGCAGTTTTCCAGCTCATATCCAGGATATGAAAGACACTGAGTCCCAGCTCATGTCCTCTAGGTCCACCCCATTGAACTCTACTCTTCAGGCCAAGAAAGAGGCATCTGAGTCCTTGCTGGCCTGGATGGAGGTCTTCTTGGTTTGCAGCGCTGATCTTGCAAGATCCTGGCCAGCTCTTCGGTTCCTTTTAACAGAAGTACTTTGATTTGCTGGCTCACAGCAGCTCCTGCAGCCCTACTTACCTGTTTGAAGGGCCCACTGAGTTTTCCTCCTCTCCTGGGACTCCATTGCTGTCTGTGTATCTGCAGGTACATGGAAGACATTGTCTCGTCTAAGTCAATGGAGTCACTAATTAAAGCAGCAGGGGAATTGTGAAGTAGCTGTTGGCTTTTTTGAGCAGGAAGAAGTGCTAGGCTAGAGGCCCACTGACCCAGAGAGGTGGCTCTCAAACTTGTGCATGCCTGAGACTTGCCTGGCGGGCCCATTAAAGGACAGATATTGTATAAGAGCCTGTCCTTGGATGGTTACCAGGGATGGGAAGGAAGGGAGAGGGGAGTGAAAATTAATAAATAGGTAATAAAACCCTCAAATCCATTGCCACTGAGTTGGAACTGACTCACCATTGACCCTGCAGCCTGTTTTCAGAGGTTGTGAATCACACGGGAGAAGGTCTTTTTGTCTCTCTCCCTTGGAGCTGCTGGTGAATTCGAACGCCCGAAGAGGGTCAGCAGTACAGCTCCCTACAAACTGTACCACCAGAGTGCAAATAGATAACAGATACGTGTCAAGATATATAAAAGCAGCACTATATATATTAAGAGATGGTGGGGAAGCAGGAAATTAAAACAAACTCAGACATTTAAAGCAAACCGAAAATAGGGCTGCCTGGTCAGTTCGACTCACAGTGATCCAAGACTGCAAATCTTAACAGGAGGAAACTGTCCGTCTTTCACCCCCAGAGTAGCTAGTAGCTTTGAACCACTGACCCCTTTGGCTAGCAATGCAACACACTACACACTAACCCATCAGTGCTTTCTTGAGCCTGAAAGAAGTCTTTAACAGTTTTAGAAAGCAAAAATGGTATTGTGGTGGCTAAGAACCACCTGGCCCAAGCTATGGTATTTTCAGTCATCTTACAATTATGCCAAAGCGGGACGCTGAAAAAAAGACAGCAGAAAAATGGATGCGTCTGGATGTAATATCGGTGAGGAATTTCAGATATACTGTAGATTGCCAGAAGAATAAGCAAATTGGTCTTAGGAGAAACACTTTATAATAGAATGCTTCTTGGAAGCCAGGAGGGTGACGCTGTCTTACTTACTTTGGACATGTCATCAGGAATGAGTAAGTGCTGGGGGAGGGGAATCACGCTTAAAAAACATAGAAGGTATGTGGAAATGAGGGGAACCCTCAGTGAGGGGAACTGATAACAGCCAAATCAGTGAACTCCACACACCAGCGATGGTGAGGATAGGACAGGACCAGGCAAGATCTTGTCCTGTTATACACAGGCCATGAGTACAGCTCACTTGGTAGAAGGGGTAGCATAGATCAGAGGGAGTTCACTGCTCATCCTAAGACCACATCTCTCTGGTGGTTCGAGTCTACTGGTGGAAACGCAGGAGAAAACGGAACAATCTCCTCCCATGTATTTTCTGGCTCAGAAACCCAATGGAGGGCCGACTGAGTTGGGTCCAACTCGATGCCAATGAGTTAGTTGAGTTTTCTTCTTGTGTTTTCTGCCTGCGCCTGGCTGATCCATCAACAGACAAAGGAGAGTTACTCAGGGCACCAAGTCAAATTGTAACTTGCTGTGCCAGTGCTTTGCTGGTTCAATAAAGTAAATTTATATGCCTACCAGTGCCTCTGTTTTTTTAATTATTTTTCCTCCTCCCCTTGATAATGTTGCACATTTGGACAGTTCTCTTGGTCATTAGAGTGAATTAGTGAAATCCCTCTTTATAGGTTTTTGTTTGTTTGAGCTTAACAGAGGTGGTTTAAATCACTGGACGTTTGGAACGCCTTCTCCGGCGAGCGCTTGGATAATGCTTCATTATAAGCAGGCTTAGCTGCTGCGACAGATATAGATTAGAACAATTTGCTTTTCTGCTGATGGGGAGACTGTGACATTTTGGTGGCACTGATACAGAGAAAGCTTCTTACGTTTCTGTTCAGCTACCAAATGATCCAGCTTTGTCTGCCTCCTGCTAAGGGTCTGACAGTGGGCTGCAGTCAGTCCTGCTGGGGTCACCAAGCTGAGTGGGAGCTGCTTACTCAGAGTAGGGGGAGGCCAGTTCACCTTGCTTTGCCTGGGACTTCTTGGGTTTTAATATCCCTGAAAGTTGTCCCTTATGGGACACTCTCATCTGAGGTAGATAGGATGATGGGTCATCTACACTCAGAGTCACAGGGCTGAAAAGATGCATGGTAGAACTTGAAGCTCTTGCTCCTAATACTAAAGGTTGCCATTGTTAAGCTCTTGGATGCTAACACAGAGTGTGGGGAATTGAATCCTCCCCAGAGTGCCTCTGAAGAAAGACCTGGCAGTCTACTTCCAGGGAATTGAAAACACAACACTTGGGAGCACTGGTGGCATATTGTACGGGGGATTGCACTGCTCACCAAAAGGTAGTGACTCTTTGGTGGCTTGGATCCACTCACAGCTCCAGGGGAGAAAGATGGGCGGCCTCCACAAACCTCTCCAAAAACCCCACTGAAGGGTCAGCTCTGAGTCTGTTCTCAAACCTCACGGAGCTCACCTCTGCTCTGACACAAGTGGGGATCCCACAGCATGAAATGTGATCAGTAGCAACTGGTCCTGGGGTTGAAGGGCTTAGATGCCTGGTGGCTGGATGTCCTTCAGCTGGGTGCCCCCTCTCATGCTCACAGTAATGCAAGACAGTAATGTTATCTGTATTTTACAGGTGAGGAAAACAGAGGCTTAGAGAGGTCCGTCTGTCTGCCAGGGTAATCAGTAGCTGGTATAGAGCTGACCCCAGTCATTCCTCGGCTGCTTCTAAGTCCAAGCTCCTAGGCAGCAGCACTCACCTTAGCAACAGCAGCATCTTCTGGCTGGCTTTAAAATACCGATGGCTGGGCTCTGACCACTGTGTCTAATGCAGGAGTCAGGACACAGGTTTGTGATTCTCACAAGCTCCTAAGTGCTGCTGTTGCTGCTGCTAGACCAAGGATCACACTGAGAAATATGAGTGATGTCCCACATTGCCTGGCCAATAGGGGTGCCAGTTGGCACCAGAGCTGACACCCTCTCCCCCAGTGAGTCAGAGCAGAACTGAGTTCCATCAGGTTTTCAATGGCTGACTTTTCAGAAACAGATTGCCAGGCCCTTCCTCCAAGGTGCCTCTGGGTAGATTTGAACCTCTAACCTTTCAGTTAGTACCAAGGACACTAACCATTTTCACTGCCAAGGGACTCCATATGTAACACAAAATTTGCCATTTTTACCATTTTAAAGTTAATGGTTAAGTAGTATTCGTGACAAGTACAATGTTGTGCAGTGAAAATTAGCCACACTTAATTTCCAAGAAGTTTTCCATTACCTCAAACATAAAATCTATACCATTGAGTAATAATTCTCTATTCTACCCTCCCTGTGCGTGGTGACAACTTGTCTTCTTTCATCTCTGCATTTTCTGGCTTTGTTTATTTCGTGTAAGGGTTAGAGTTGTTGCTGTTGTGCTCCATTGAGTTGGAACCGACCCATAGATGACCCTTAAGTAGGTTTCTACAGGCAGTTATCACACAGAAGGGGATTGCCCATCCATCTCCCGTCGAGCAGATGGTGGATTTAAACTTCATGCCTTCAGGATTGCAGCGCAGCTTCTTATCACCGGGCTCCTAGAGCTCCCAGGGTAGTCATACAATATTTGTGTGAAAAGAGAGAGAGAGAATAATTAACCCATAATTGAGCTGTGTTTAGAATCTCTGCAATAGGACACAAAATCAACAATAACACATTGTTCTCAAGTCTGAACCAACGCAGAACTGACTCTCTAGCGAGGTTTCAATCGCAAGAGAGATGTTTGTTCATTTTTCTCCTCAGAGCACTTGATAGATTTGAACTGCCTGCCTTTGAGTTGGCCTCACAATCCTCCATCCACTAAGCCACCAGAGCTCCCTTTTCAACAGAAGGTGCTTATAAGATACATCAAGAAGAGCAGAAATTATGGGTGCAGAATGAGGGTGCAGACTCCCTAGTCTCATCCCAGGCTCCCCAGTTTCAGCACGCCCATGCATCTCCATTACACACTGTTTCAGAGCACTCTAAGTAGGGACCAAAGTTATCCTAATTCACACAGGAACATTTAGAGGCTGCTAAGAGCCTCTGCTTTTACCCACTTTGCTGTTTTTACATTTTAAAAGAGACTGCCAAAAAGAGGCAGGATCTAGCCAAAGAAATGTATTGCTAATGGTGGAATTAAGAGACATTTTGGTAGATCATCTTGGAGAGGAACTTTTTTTTTTTTTTAGCCTTGATTAAACCTGGAGGACTGTGAGACTTTGATGGGAGTAAGATAGGTGAAGGTATTGAGTGGGTAAAGTAATCAAGTAGCTGATCCTCTGCTCACCTTAAGCCCAATGGATTTCTTCCACTCACAGTCCCCACAGGCAGTAGGAGAAGAGTACCCTTTATAATCAATTGCAAGCAAACTTGCAGCAAGTCAACCAGCACTTTGGTCCTGCCAGAAAAAGTAAAATTTTGTGCTTTCTGCTAATGAAACATTAAAGCAGCATCCAAAGCTGGCCCCTGATTTGGAAATATCATTTGCAAAGTGAGTTTGCTGCATTTAGAAACCAGGCTCCCCATTGGCCCAACCATAAGGCAATTTTCAGATAAGGCTCTGGCATGTGGGGGAGCAGGTTGTTTCTTTGTTTGCCATTTCAAAATGGAGAAGCCACTGCATCCCAGCCCCCAGCTAGCTCCAAAAACAATACAAGTTCTTTAAAAAAGAGAGAGAGAGAATCCAAACAACAAAACAGTTCACAACACCAAACCCAGCACATCACTGCACATTAGGAAGAGTTTGATTTTTTTTCCCCCAACTGAAGGGATGAAAGGGCATCATAATTTTGTTTTCAAATGTGTTTAAGAACCTTTTATTAAAACGGAATTAAACCCAAGTCCCAGGGCAGCAGGCCTGCGACTGCCAGGAGATAATCTTGATAATGCGATTAGCGCCAGCTCAGGCGGGCAGAGCAGGAAGGGGGGAGAGACACCGAGCTAGAGTGCTACCCAGCCGCCGCTGACTGCTGTGCTATAGTGGACCTCAGGGTCCCAGCTCGGAGTCACTCTTTGCACGATTGTGCCCAAGACCCCCTTGGTGGGCAGATGACAGGTACCCTAACAATAAGACAAAGAACAGTCGCTGCTGCTAACAGCCTGTCCCCTGTGCCAGCCAGAGCTCAACAACTCACGCTTCCCCATTTCTACCCAGTAAGCCAGATACTCTTATAGACCCTTCTCCACCCTATGCCCAAGGAGCCCTGTTGGTTCAATTGTTAAGTGTTTGACTGCTTACCAGAAGGACCACAGTTCAAATCCACTCAGCAACTCTGCAAGGGAAAGATCCGGCAATATTGCTGTTATGTGTCGTCAAGTAGCTTGCCACTCATAGCAACTCTATGTACAACAGCTCTGAAGCCAGCCCTGTCTTGAGCCCGTCTCACTGACTCTGACACGCCTACTCCCATTGCCCCGTTACTGTTATCAATCCATCTCATCTGGAGTCTTCCTCCCCTGCCCTATCCCTCCACCCCTCCAAGCATGATGTCCTTCTTTAAGGACCAGTCTATCCTGGCCACACGCTCAAAGTATGTGAGATGGAGCTTCAAAATCTTAGTCTTCGAGGAGAAACTTGGTTTCGCCCTCTCCAAGATAGACCTATTTCTTTTCTTGGTGGTCCATAGTATGTTCAAGACTCTTCTCCAGCACCACTGTTTAAAGGCATTGATTCTTCTTCTGTCATCCTTGCTCATTGTCCAGCTCTCTGGTGCATAGCAAGTAATTGTGAAGACCAGGGCCTGCATCAGGCACACCTTAGTCTCTAGACTGATGTCATTGCTCTTCACCAGTCCAGTCTGGAGAGATCCCTGACAGCAGATTTTCCAGGTGCAATTCATCTTTTGATTTCCTGACGGCTGGTGCCAAGAGTGTTGATTGTGGAGCCGAGCAAGCTCGAAACTCGTCGAGGTGTGGTTGATTCCCACTCCTAGCACTCCTATAGTGTACAGTGACAGCGCCCTGCTGGGTTCCCAGGGAGCGCAGGTGGCATATTGTCTAGGGAACTGAGCTGCTAACCCAAAGGCTGTGCTTCTCTGGCAGTTCAAATCCACCAGCAGCTCTAAAGAGGAAGATGGGCAATCTCTTTCCATTTGACTTACAGCCTTAGGAACCCAGTGGAGGGCAAGCTGTGAGTGGATTCTGCCTTAACAACGATTAGGTTTGGGGTTTTTTTAGTTGAATTTTCCGAGGAACACATTACCAGGGTTTTTTTACCCTCATGGAGCCACGGGTTGGTTCAAATCACTGACTTTTAAGTAAACAAAGACTCAACTTAACCTCTACGGTTAAACAAGCCAAACCCGTGGTTGTTAAATCTATTCCAACTCATGACAACCCGCGCTATCAGGTTTCCGAGGCTGTAAATGTTTATGGAAACACACTGCCCATCTCTTTCTCTCACAGCACTAGGTGAATTTGAACCACTGACTTTTTTGGTTAGCAGCTTAATACAGCACTGTGCCACCAGGGCAGGTCTACTCTGTAACAGAGTGTAGATGAGTTGAAATGACCCAGCAGCACCTAGAAAACAACACACATTTGTTTCTCTGGAGTCCCTGGGTCATGTAAATGGTTAATGTGCTGAGCTGTTAACGTGAAGGCAGAGGTTTAAATCTATCCAAAAGACAACTTGAAATAAAGGCTTCCTCATTTAATTGTGAAAAATCCAGCCATTGGAAACCCTGTAGAACACAGTTTGACTCTGACAGACGTGGGATTAGCTTGAGTCAGTCATCCTGGCATCACCTGGTGCCCTCATGGTCTGAAGAGAATATGGGAGCACAGTAACTTCCCTGGAATCACAGCAAAGGAGCAGCAGGGCAGAATCCAGCCCTGCCACCGGCAGAGACCTGATCTTGACCACCATCCAGAACAGTCTCCTCCTGTGTGATTTGCAACCTCTGAAAACGCACTGGGAGGGCAGCTAGGAGTCCGTTCCAACTCAATGACATGTAGCAAAAATACCATATACACGCGAATGCTAGACAGTGAATAAGGAAAACTGAAGAAGAACTGATGCCCTGGACTCGTGGTGCTGTCAGAGATTATTGAATAAACCACCAACTTCCAAAAGGGCAAACCAATCTGTGCATTAAGAAGTGCAGCCAGAATTCTTGTTCTTTAGAAACAAGGGTGGTGGAACGCTCTCTCATATCCTGTGTGGATATATTATCAGGAGGAACCAGTTGCTTGGAGGAGGACATTATGCTTGATGAAGTCAAGGGTTAATGAAAAAGACGGAGACCCTCAGAGAGATGAACAGACACAGTGACTGTAGCGATGGGCTTGAACAAAGATGGCTCAGGGCTAGGCATTGCTTCCTTCTGTTGTATGTGAGGCCAGAGCCTGGTCAGGGAGGGGAGAAGAGGAGACTCTCAGGGGAGAGGTCAACGGCAGCAGTTTCATTATTCCCTCCCCAGAGGGTAGACTTTAGCCAACAGCCTGTGCTGGACTGGACTATAGCCATGTCCCTTGGAGTGATTACCCTGTTGCTAGATTCCACTATGGGCCCAGGGCCAAACGAGCCTTCTGGGGCCATCTGCAGTGTCATTCAAGGGGATGCTGGGACCACAGGCTGGGCTCTTGACTCATTAGTCAGCCTTAGAGAGGGAGTGGGCAGCCCCACAGCCCTGAAGAGCTTATGACTCCAGATTATGAGCGAGGCTGGGTCAGCTGCATAGTGTGTCCATCATGACTGAACACGGGCCTGATGGTAGGCTGACGAGGGGCATCAGCGATTCACATACCAGGTTCTGGGTACGTTGGAGCCACTGTGCCCTCGAGACTGTGAACATTTCTGTTCATAATCTGTGTGACTCCTTTTCTGTCTTTCTTAATGTGGGTGTCTTTGCCTCCTTGGCCAATACTGATTCGTTCTGGTACCTTTCCTCTGGTGTCAGGAGTGTGATGTCTGTGGGTGCACATGTGCTTGTGTGTGTGTGTGAGTGTGCATGTGTGAATGCACTTGTGTGTAAATGTATGTAGTGTACAGATATGTGCACGTGTACGTGTATGCAGATATATAAGTGCATATCCATGTGTATGAAGGAGCTCGGGGGGCCTAGGGGTGTGCTGCCATCTTAAAGGCACACACTTCTAATCCTCCAGCTGCTCCACAGGAGAAAGATGGATAATCTCCATCCATGCGATTAAAACTACCTCTGAAAACCTGCTGGAGGGTCAGCTGGGAGTCAGTTCTGACTGGACCATACCCAACAACAACATGGGCATGTGAATGTGCCCAGTGGTCCTTCAGTACTCTTAGAGCATTAGTTCCAGACCCACATGGACAGTAGATTCTCTGAGGGCTCAAATCCCTTATATAACATGGTTTGTATTTGCACATACTTTATACACGACTTCCTCTGTACTTTAAATCACCTCTATATTACCTATGCCTTCTAATACGATGTTAATGCTACGTAGATAGCACTTTGTACCGCAGATGAGCTTTTGAAGACAAGCTTTGCTTTGATCAATTAATTAGTATTATTTTTCTCATTTCTTCTTACATTATTTTTGAACCCAGTTTGGCTGAAGTTGCGTGGGTAGAATCCAAGGATCCAGAGGACTGTATGTGCATGTATATATCAGTTCTTCTGTGTGTGTGTGTGTGTGTATGTGTGTGTGTGTAAATATGTGAGTGTGTTTGTATATGTGAATGTACCTTTGAGTATATATATGTGTGCATGCATGTGCTGATGTGCCAAAGAGCAACAAACTCCTGGATTAGCTAGTCGACTGCCAAAAGAACAAACAAGTCTTAGAGGAAATTCAACCATGGTGCCCCTTCGAGACAAGGATGGTGACATTGCATCTCATATACTTTGAGAATATTGTCAGGAGTGGCCAGTCCTTAGAAAAAAGATATCATGCTGAGAAAGGTAGAAGATCAGAGAAAGAAAGGAAGACTTCCAATAAGATGGACTGACACAGTGACTGTTACAGTGGCTCAGGCATATCAGATCATGAGGATGGCACAGGACGGGGCAAGGTTCAGATCTCTTCTTCATAGAGTTGCTGTGAGTTCAAGTCAACTCTGTGGCACATAACAACAAGCATATGGATGTGTATGTATGTGGATACGTGTGTGAATGTGAGCATGTATGATTGTGTTAGTGAATGAATGTACCTCTGAGAATATTGTGTATTTGTGTTTGCAGGTGCGAATGTGCACATATTCACATATCTGATTGTATATATACTTCTTATTGTTGTTGCTATTAAGTGCCATAGAGTCAAGTACAACTCATAATGACTCTATGAACAATAGATCTGAACCCCAGCCTATCCTGCAACATCCGGGTCAGCCTTGGCACATTTGAGTCCATTGCATTAGACACTATCAGTCCATCTCCCTAAGGTCTTCTTCTCCTTCGCTGACCCTCCACTGTTCCAAACATGATGCTCCTCCTAGCAACATGTCCAAAATATGTGAGATGAAGCTTCACCATCTTCACCTCTAAGGAACATTCAGTTTCACTTTCTTCAAGACATATATGATCTTCCAACGTGCCATGAGATATTCAGTACTCTTATCCAACACCACAACTTCATCGATTTTTCTCCTCTCATATTTATTCATTGTCTAGCTTTCAGATGCATAGCAAGTTATTGGAAAGATCAAAAGCTTCAACCGGGCACACCTTAGTCTTTAAACTGACATCGTTGCTCTCCAGGACTTTGGAGAGATCCCTAACAGCAGACTTTTCCAGTGTTATATACATCTGATATCCTGAATGCTGGTACTAAGAGTGTTGACTCTGGATCGAGCAATATTAAATTGTTGACAATTTTAAACTTTTCTCCATCTATCATGATGCTGTCTATTAATCCAGTGGTGAGGATTTTTTATTTTCTTGATGTTTCAATACAGTTCATATTGAAGGCTGCAGTCTTTGACCCTCTGCAGAAAATGGTTCAGATCCTCCTCACTTTCAGCCAGCATGGCTGTGTCATCTGCATAATGCAGGTTGTTGAGGAACCTTCTCCAATCCTGATGCTATACACTTCCTTATAAAGTCCAGCTTCTCAAACGTTTTGATCAGCATAGAGATTGCATAGATATGAAGAGAGGATACAGCCCTACCACACACCTCATGTTAGTTTATATGAATATAAGCATGAATAGATATGTGTATATGTATGCATGCAAGTGTGTGCATTTATGTGACAGTTCATAAATGTATATGAGCATTGATACATGTAAGAGAGTGTGTAGGAATGCGTACATATATGTGTTATGTGAGTGTTTGTGAAGGTACCTGGGTGTTGGGAAGGTGGTTGTTGTTGTTATGTGCCGGTTACTGAAAGTGACCCTGTGTACAATGATAGCTCTGAACCCTGCTCTAACCTGAGTCAATCTCACTGTCTCTGACACACTTACCCTGTTACTCCAGTTACTATGTCAATCCATCTCATCCGGGGTCTTCCTCTCCTGTGCTGTCCCTCCACCTTTCCAAGTATGATGCCCTTCTCCAAATCTGGTCCCTCCTGGCAACATGCCCAAAGTAATAAGTGACACAGAGCCTCAAATCCTTGCCTCCACGGAGCAGCTGGGGAGATAGGAGAGATAGTCCAGGTGAAATGCATCTCTCTCATTCTTAAATACTACATTTTCCTGTGAATAATACTATTTATTGAGCACCTACTGTGTGTCAGATGCTAAACTTAGTGGGTTTTACCCATTATCACCAGTCCTTTACTTTGTAAAAAGATATCTTTTGGGCGAGAGGTCTGGCGATATAGTCCATAGAAAGGTGCTCTGCTAACTTCAAGGTTGAGTGCCTCTCTGGCAGTTTGACTCTAACAACAACTCCCAGCAGCTCCACAGGAAAAAACTGGCCAATCTTTTCCTGCATCACTTACAGCCCCTGAAACCTCACTGGAGGGTCAGCTATGAGTCGGTTCCCACTCAACGACAATGAGTGAGTCTTTTGGGCATATGTCTGTCTCCCAGTGATGGAATTGAGATTCAGCATAGAAACACTGGACTGTCCAAGACCACACACAGACAGGCGGGCTTGAGCTGCTGGGTAAGAAGCCCTCTCTTGTCCCTCCTTGCCTCCCAGCTCATCATAACCCTGCCACCGTCACCACTTCTCCAGCTGCAGAGCCCATGTTCAGGGATGATTTTGCAACATCTAAGCCCTTGGCAAGTTAAAAGGGACTATAGTACCAACATGTTTTAATCCTCTTCTTAAAAGAAAATGAATTATGTGGCCATAACATGATGTGTTGGGTTATTTTTCCACGAGACTGACCCTTTGGAGAAATAAAAAGAATGACCAGCTTTAGTGTGGACACCAGACCTTTGTTTTATGGCAAAACCTCAGTGGTTCTCCTTCCTATTTCTATATCAGAATCACCTGGAAACTTGGTAAAAGTCAGCACAAAATATGCTTCCACTGCCACCCTAGCTCACCACTGCCTTTGCATTAAACTCTCTGTTGATGATTCTCCCGGGACCAGCCTGATATTTGAGCACCTTCCTTCCAGACACTTGACAGGCTGTCTGTGTGTGGCAGGGCACTTTGGATTGGCCACACACCCCCTGTGGCCCTCTCCTCCTGACCTGGCAGAGTTGGCCCTATCTACACAGATACCATACTCAGGTTGTCATGGCTCCATCCCACATCGCACCAGCAGCTTTCCAGTTAGCACCTGCGATGAGGACAACAAGGCATTAAAGTGAACAGAGCATCTGAGCAGGTTTCACAAACCTCTTCTTTATTCTTGGTTATTGTCCTTAGGCCCCACCGAGTCTCTTTTGACTCATAGCAACCCTGCATGCAGCAGAACATGCACTGCCCAGCCTTCTGCTGTCCTCACAATCACTGCTGTTTGAGGCCATTGACCAAGTCAATCCATCTTACTGAAGGAAGAGCTTCTTTTCTACTAACTTTAAACTTCAGGGAGGGAGCTATGGAGGCATAGTTCATAGAGAGTTGTGCTGTTAATCCCAAGGCCTCTTTGGCAGTTTGAATCCACCTGTGGCCCCAAGGGAGAAAAATAGGCAATCCCCTCTTGTGTGATTGACAGCCATGGAAACCTGCTGGAGGTCAGCTATGAGCCAACGACAATCAGTGATAAAAGGAGTGAAACTTGAAAGATATACTTAGAAGGAATAAGCCGAGCATATCGTTAGGAAAGGCGAGTCCCTGCTTTGAAGAATAGTCAGGAATAAAGAGGAAGACCCTCAGTGAGATGGATTGGTACAGTGGCTGCAGCAGTGGCTGGAGCACAGCAGAGGTGGTGAAAATGGTACAGAACTGGGCAGGGGTTTTTTTTGTATTATACACAAGGTCATGATGAGTCAGAGATGACTCTGACATCTAACAAAACCCAGCGTGCCTTATCAAGCATGATGTCTCTCTCCAGGCTCTGGCTTCTCCGGGTAATGTGCCCGCTGTACATGAGACTAAGTTGTGTCATCCTCACTTCTAAGGAACATTCTAGCTCTCCATCCTCTGAGGCTTGTTCTTCTGGCAATTGTGTTATTTTACAGCAATCTCTAAATTCACCCCATAGCTGCCATTATTATGATACTGAAAATGTGTTACCACTGTCTGCTGTGCAACCTCCTCATCGCATGGAAGTTTGGCATCAAAGGAATGACATTTATTGACCCAGCTGATAGAGTGATTGATGAATAAGTTATGCACTGGTTTCACTTCCCATCAAAATAAATTATTTAAGTGCTATACATTTATATTTGCTGTCAGGTAACTTGATGTTGTAAAAGTCAGCCCTTGGGTGTTTGCTAGGGCTCGGGTGGGGCTGAGTTCTGGGAGTCTAGCCTGTAGGGGAGTTTTGCTGCTACCCCAACGGCCATGTTTTTGTAGCCATTCAAAATCACCAGCAATGCTGTAGAAGAAAGATAGACAAACTTCTCTTTTGTAAATAGGATTTATAGCTTCAGAAACCCAATGGAGGGCCCAACCATCACTTGATTCCAACTCAATGGCATTGAGTTGGGTTTTTTGTTTGTTTGTTTGAGAGGATGGGGCTGGGAGGAAAAGTAGTGACATAGTTAAGGACAGAAGCTGACATCAAGCTTGGAACTAGAGCCAGCAACACCCCATCCTAGCTTATAACTTCACAGAAAGAGCTTAACTTCCCAGTAACTGTTTACCTCATGTAAACATAATGATGATAACTATCCTGACTTCCCAAGGCTGCTGTAAACATTCATTTAAAAAAAAAAAAAGCTAATAGAGTGTTTGGCACAGAATTGGCCTATTGTCAAGTGTTTTTGCCTTAATAGTTTAAATATTGAGCTGCTAGCCCAGAGGTGTTCAATGCTTCAAACCTATTCTTAAGATGATCTGGAAATTCAGATGGAATAGTTTCAAGATCATATCTTGGTTCTCATTACTTACTTTAATTTTCTTTGGCCTCAATTTGAACTTGCACTTGAGTAATTGATGGTCTGATCCACAGTCCACCCCTGGCCTAGTTTTGACTGCTGATATTCAGCTTCTCCAATGATTCCATCCTTAGATGTAGTCAATCTGATTCCTATGCAGCCTATCAGGTGAGGTCCATCTGTAAAGTCACCATGCGTGTCTTTTAAAAAAGGTATCTTCAATGAGTAAATTATTTTATCATTCTCTTTCCATTCTCATTTCTATCATCAAGGCCATATTTTCTGACTATTCTTCCTTTTTCACGGTTCCAACGTTTGTATTCCAGTCACTAATTTTCATTAATACATCTTGATTGCATATTCAGTCAATTTCAGACTGCAAGATTTGGTAAAAAATTTCAATTTATTCCTCTTTGGCTGCAGATGGAGGAGCATATATTTGAATAGTAGTAGTATTATCAGGTCTTCCTTGTATGCATATGGATAATATCCTATCACTCACAATGCTGTATTTCAGCATAGAACTTGAAATTGACTTTTTTATTATGAATGCAACACCATTCTTCTTCTGTTTTTCACTCAGCATAGTATGTCATATGAGTATCTGATTCAAAGTGGTCAAACCTAGTCCATCTCATCTCACTAATGTCTAGTATGCCAACATTCATGCATTCCATTTCATTTTTCGCAATTGCTAATTTTCTACCATTCAAGCTATGTACATTCCATGTTGTAATTATTAAACAATGTTTGCCACTATTGTTCCTCATTTTGACTAATTTTCAATCTGGGCTCTACTACTACTACTACTACTACTACTGTAACTATCCACAGTCCTCTACTGTTCATAGGGTTTTCAGAGGTCTGGTGTTTAAGAAGTAGATGACTAATCCTTCTTCCTAGTCTGTCTTAATCTGGGAGCTCAACTAAAACTTGTTTACTATGGGTAACCCTTGTGGCATTTGACGCACCAGTGACATAGCTTTGAGTATCACAGCAATCCACAGGTTATCTCGGTACAGCAAACTGACATACAAGTGCTGAACGAATTAGAATAATGTTATCCCCAAACATAACAAACTGACAATTTAATTTGTAACTCTAATAGCAAATCCAGTCAGTCTTCACACCAGGCCTGAGGGCTCGACCAACTTTAAATCACAAAGGCCCGCCCACCAAGTCCTAATTGGTCTACCACAGTGGGCTCTAACATGTCAGGAAGTATGAAGATGGCACAGGATAGGACAGGGTTCAGATCTGTTGTTCATAGGGTGGCTATGGATTATACACAACTCCATAGCACCTAAAAGCAACATAGCTTGTGCCAGAGGTTAGAAGTTCAAATCCATCAACCGTTTCAAGGGAAAAAGATGGTGCAGTCTACTCCCGTTAAGATTTATGGCCTCAGAAACACAATGGAGGGTCACCATGAGTTAGAACAGATTTGAAGGCAGTGATTTCTGCTGTTAGGGACCTCTCCAAAGTGCTGAAGAGCAATGGTGTCTCTTTGGAGACTAAGGTGCGTCTGTTACAGGCCATGGTCTTTGCAATCACCTGTTATGCATCAGAGAGTTGGACAATGACCAAGGAGGATAGAAGGAGAATGGATGCCTTTGAGCTGTGGTGGTGGAGAAGAGTATTGAGAATACCATGGACTGCTAGGAAAATAAACAGATTTGTCCTGGAAAGGGTTAAACCGGGTGGCTCCTTGGAGGCAAGGATTCTGAGGCTCCGTCTAACATACTTTGGACATGTTGTGAGGAGAGACCGGTCCTTAGAGAGGGACATCATGCTTGGGAGGGTGGAGGGACAGCGCAGGAGGGGAAGGCCCTCTATGAGGTGGATTGATTCAGTGACTGGGATAATTGGGATGGGAGTGTCAGAGACAGTGCGATTGGCACAGGACAGAGCGGAGTTTAGGGCTGTTGTACATAGGGTCGCTATGAGTTGCAGGCGACTCGACAGCACATAACAACAACAACAACATCTGTTATAAATTGAATCTTGTTTCCCAGAAAAGTTGATGACCCAATTCTCATTGCATGTAAATATGACCTTGTTTGGAAATAAGGTCTTTGAAGATATTATCTGTCAGCATAAGATAATATGAAGTAGAACAGGTCCTGATCCAATATGATGGTCTCCTTATTAAAGAGGAGAAATGTATACAGAGAAGCACTGAGAAAGAGACAGAGAGAGCGAGAGAGTGAGAGAGCGCAAGAAAGAGAAAGAGAAAGAGAAAGAGAAAGAGAAAGAGAAAGAGAGGCAGGCTGTATGAGGATGGAGACTAGAGTGATTTCTAAACTTAGGGGCAGCATCACCATGAGGTAAGAGAGAGAGAGAGACAAAGCAACATTGACCCTGTGAGCCCCAAGAAGCAACCCACAGAGCCAATATCCTTATTCAAAACTGCTCCGTTTCCTCAATGGCAAAACAAGTGTAATTATAAGCCACCCAATTGGTGCTGCTTTCTTTGGTAAAGTAGCCCTAAGAAGCCATCATCACCACAATTCTAGTTCTTGTTATTTTGTTAATACACAGTCACTTCACACAAAGAAAAGTCACAACAAAGGACTGAAACTTACTACTACCTGGATCCCCCAGGTTCCATTTTTCCTTTCGCAATTTTGGAGAGCATTAAAAGAAAACGTCTCAGACACTTTGGACATTTTATTTGGAAGGGACAGTCCTTGGGAAAAGACCTCATGTTGGGAAAGGTGGAAAGTCAGAGAAAAAGAAGACGATTCTTAACAAGATGGATAGATACAGTGACTGGAGCAATAGGCTTGAGCCTGTCGGGGATGGTGAGGATGGTACAAGATAGAGCCGGGCTTGGTCCACTATTCATAGGCTTGTTATGAGTCATAGTTGTCTCAATGGCACATAACAACAACATATGGAAAGGCTCTGCAGAGAAAGAAGCCTACAAGTTCAGAATGCAAGGAGTCACAGGTAATTATGATACGCCATACACCTGCTGTAATATACCCACATGACAGATGCGGGAAAGTGAGGTACAGGAGACCTTACTCTCAAGTTAGAACAGGACCGGTGGGATCCCCAGTGCTCCTGGGGTTTGGTTTTCCTGTTCTTTCTAGAGAGTTCAAATTACTGCAAGGAGGAGACAAGGTGAGTGAGGATGACTAGGCAGCACTTAATTAATAAGCAATTGGCCCCCAACTCCCTGCACACGTAGAAGTGGAGGAAAATGTTGTTTTAGCAAGAACATTAGAGAACAGTGCATTCTCGTAACCCTGTTCCTCTGATTATACATTTGAGGCTATGAATTAATCCACAACACGGCGGTGCTGAATAAATTGTACTCTTCCAGCCAGGCTGCCTGTATTTTATCTGAACCAAACATCTGACTTTAACCCGAGGCAGATTTCTCTTCAGACTGTAATTATGCTGGAACAAACAGAGAAAATGGGAAGGGGCATCCCAGTGGGAGCGATGCCTCCTGTATCAAAGGGTTCCCACTGGAAATCTTTAAAATACAGTGTCCTTAAATTGATCCGGATAACAGCCATTTGCAGGCCAGCTTTCTCTTGTTTTATGTAGATGAGTTCTCAAAAAATAAAGCAAATGAATCAAAATAGATTTCATTTTCAGATTAGGTGCCATTCTCTGCAGCTCTTAGTGATCAAATTGCTCCTTGAAGCCAAACCAAGACAAAACCCTGACTATCTACACTTAACACCTTCAAATCCGTCTTCTTCATCTGCTTTTTGAAAATCAAAATCCTTTAAACTCCAGTTGCAGGAATGAACTCTCTGATATGACCGATGCTCAGATATGAAGATAACTGGGAGAGGAGAGAAAGAAGAAAAACAGCCCACTAATTCAAATGTTGCTTTCAAATCCTATTCTTATATGGTCCCAAAGGGACTTTTCTACACCTCTAAATAAATTCTTCAGGCAGCAAGAAGGAAAATGGGGGAATCAAAGTCTCATTCAGAAGCTCCGCAACTTTCTGTGTGATTTCTTTTCTTGGGAGTGAAAACCAAAACACGTTTCCCTTGAGTTGATTCAGACAAATGTGGGCCAGAGAACTGTACTTTATAGAGTTTTCAATGACTGACTGAAATGATCTACTGGCTTTTCCTCCACGGTACCTCTGAGTAGATTTGAACTTCCAACGTACCTGTTAGCGGCTGAACATGTTAACTGTTGACATCATTTTCTTCCATATAAAAGAAGCTTAAATAAAAACATCTGAGGGGAATGCCCTTCACTCTGGGTTGGTCCCCGAGTAACCAGTATTCTACTCTAGAATAGCTTGGTTCAAAAGCAAGTTCCTGGGTGGGCCCATCAGTGACTTGGTGGTAGTCCCCCTTCTTAGCTAACCAGGCTCCCAGGCTCCCAGTACCCCACTCTTAATAAGCTCATTGACAGCAGCGTAATGTTTGCAGAGCCAGTGTTTCGAAGTGGAGAAAGGCAAATCCTTTCCTTTCTTCTAAAACTGACTAGTTTCAGAATCTGAATGTCCCTAAAAAGTGAGGGTAGTGAGACTTTGGCTCACTTATTTTGCATATGCCACCCGGAAAAGCAAATCACTGGAGCAGGACATCATAGCTGTTAGGGGTCAGTGTGAATGAGGAACCCTCAATGAGAAGGACTGACACAGGAGACAAAACCGTGGCCTGAAACACAGCAACAGCTAGGAAAGTGGCACGGGAGCAGGGCAAATGTTTTGTTATTACCTGGAAGTAATGACATTCACTGCCATGGATTGAAGCCAACTCAGTGGCAACCAACAACAAATTCCTTTTGTGGGAACTCGAGGGACTCTAAAAATTATGGCAGTGCATTTGGATGAGACCCCTCAGCTGTGCTACCTCCCCACCAGGTCATCCGGCTCCAAGTGCCCAGGGCCCTTCTGCTTTCCTTCCTGAATCAGCAGAGTGAGGACACATCTTGCCTTGACCGCTCTGATGACTTTAGATGGTGACGGTGACATCCCTACTGCAGTTTGCTACCCCCAGGCCACTTTGCTCAGCTCTTCATGGGTTAGGCTCCAAAGAACACCCCTCAACTGAACCATGAAGCCTCCCCTTAAGCGTTGGGGAGACAACGCTTCTCTTGCCCTCTTCTTTCCATCACCCGTGCCCTGACTAAATTTTTCTGTCATCTTCACAAGGGTTTTAATGAAGTAGACAGGAAATCCTTGGACCCATTTCTCAGATAAGGACACTGAGGTCTAAAGTTACCAAGCACCCTCTAATCCTAATCTTGGTTTAATACTAAACTCCTGTTTTGGATGAGCCCTCAGGCGTTAAGAATTTCCCACTGAGGTAGAGATTACAGTCCTTCGACTCCCCTTCCTTCCCCCTGACAGCCTCTTCTCACTTCCTTTCTCCTCTCTTTCTGGAAAGCAATAGATATGACCCCTTCCCTGCCTGCCCCCCTTCGGATGTTGATTCTACTTTAAAAATCTGTCGGCAGCTGCTTCTGCTCGCCTCAGTAAGGTGATAGGTTTTCGCAGGAATTCAAACCCTGGCTGTGATCTCCCTTCTGCTCTACGCGTTGAAGCGCTCTTCCTTTCGAGAAAATAAATAACTGGGTAGGTGCGCGCGGCTGGCACGGTGCCAGCTGCCGTGCGTGTCACTTGACATCCATTTGTAACTGTAATCTGGTATGTATTTAAGAGCCATTTGCATTCAGAATTCTCTTCTCCTGGAGCAGCTTGGAGACTAAAACCACGCAGAGACCCTGGAGACCCTCGCAGACAGGGGACATTTATCATGGACTTGGGCTAAGGTGGGTTTCCAAAGCCTTAATGTGATTTGTTCATATCTTTTAACCTATTGTATAACCAAGGAATTTCAGTTAATTGTGGGGAATTGTAAAGAGAGAACAGCAGCCCCAGTGAAGGCAAGGAGCCAAGTCTGGGGTGTATCCGCCGCCCATCTCAGCCCTACTTGGTGGTTCTCACTCTGTCTCCCAGAGGTTGACATCTGTAGAGTGATTAGAACCACTAAGGTTCTTACTTCTGCAGGTAGTTTGAGCAAACACCTGACGAGACCGATGAGGCTCGGGGCCTTGGCTGTCCTGCCTCATGTGTGACTATTCTAGAAGGCAGATTTCGAGGTGATTTAGGAGGCAAATGATTTCCTTAGGGAGCAGCATGTGTGGAAGAAAAGGGGAGTGAGCAGTCTTGGTAAGCAGAGCTCTTAGACCACAGTGGAGACCTGGCAATGCTTGGTCATTCCAAAGAGAGCCCCTGAACAAAGCTCAGGGGTTTAGAAGAGTCTTTCATCGGATGCAGATGGCTTGGTCCTGACATGACCACATTGCAAAGCCATTGGCCTATGCCACCTTGAGGCATAAGACTGTAAGCTTAACACCAACTCAGACATTGTTGTTGTTGTTGTTGTTGCTGTTAGATGCCATCAAGTCAAGTACAACTCATAGTGACCCTATGAACAGCCAACCTGAATCCTGCTCTGAGTAGGAGCTGATATACTGAGAGGCTGCTGACTCACCCTGATTTTCACAGGACTTGCTGGCTGCAAATCCTTTCTTGGTGGAGAGCTTAGGAGGTGCATTGCTGTATTTCCACACGGGCTCACTGACTCACATCAAATCCTAGTGAGAGAGTCTTCAACCATGATACTTCCCAGGTCTGCATTTTTGCCTAGAAGACCCCAATTTCAGTTCTCTAGCAAGACCCAATGTGCCCGTAGAACTGTACACAAGAGGTGGGTGCTACACTACTTACCTCCTCTAGGCTTGAGCTGTCACTTCCAACAGCATGGCTTTGGTCAGATTATTTCACCTTCTGAGCCTCAGTTTTCTAGTTCTTCTTGGCCTCATCAAAATGCAGGTCTTGCTGCTCTCAGAAATGATCAAATAAGAAAATTGAAGCAAAAGTGCTTAAGTGCCAAGCGCTGTAAGGCATTATTATTCACTCAAGCAAGGGCAAGAGATGTATTTTGTTTTGGTTTCTTCTGTGCTCATTAATAATCACTTTTGGTAATTGCAATAAAGAGATGTAAACAGGGATGTGTGTTGCCAAAGGAGGCTTCGTACTCCCTCTGGAGGCTCTGTGATATTTTCTTATCTGGCCCAGCACCGTTTTGTGCAGGAGGGGTTTGCTGGCTATTTTATAACCATTGAGGTTTTTATTTTACCATTCATTCCAAGAGTCACACCTTCCTTGTTGGCCTGGTACTTGGAGATTTCCATGAGTTGGAACTGAAGGCTTTCCACGATGGGCAAAAGTGACCCTTCTAAATGGAAGCCTTTGCCAGAGATAACTGCTCTCGCAGTATCTTTTGTGTCTCTGGTCTAGCAGCAGCAAGGTATTTGGGGGCAGGGGGAATGAGGGTGTTACAATCATTAGACGTGAGCTTCAATTCCAGCTGTCCCACTTACTGCCTATATGATATATGATGTTGTGCAAGATGTTTGACCTCTCCTGACTCTCAGTTTCCACATCTGACATAAACGCTATTGTGCAGGGTGTTTGTGGGAATTAAAGGAAAGCTGGTAGGAAAGTTGCCACCCTAGAAGTTGGCACACAGCAGGTGCCTAAGTACTTTTTAACTCCTTCCTTTTTGTACCTTCTAGCTCTCATCCAAAGCCTTTCAACACAGGCTTGATTTTTGCCACCAAGAAGTGTTTGGGTGGGGTGCTGCTAACATCTATAGTATGGAGAAGCTAAGAATGCTACAAAACCTCCTGCCAGGAGCATTCTCCCCAAAACAAAAATGTGTCATCACAAAATGTCAATTGAGCAAGGTTGAGAATGCGTACTCTAAGCCTACCCTTTTGATAATCAGCTAACGTAGAACTGAGACCCTGAGAGCTTGGTCAACAGTCAAACCTCTTGCAGCTGAAACCGTCCTTTGATTAGGTGAACTGGTTTTTAAATAGTTCTGGAAAAGAATAATCAGTCCCTGACTTATTAGAGAGCCTCAGAAAGTAGCGATTGGTTCTCAAGGAAATCACTGTTGACTTGCAGACTCATCCATTAGAAATAGCGAGAACAGTCACGTAAGAAGCTATGTATGGTGGAGATTGAAAATAAGGGACATCCAAAAAATCTAGTCCACTGAGCTGTTTTTTATGTTAGTAGAGATGTGATTATTTGTCATTGGCCGATGGATTTTCAGTGGTCTGATTCAGAAGGCAAGGACTTAGCCAAAGTCAAGACATCTGCTGTTGAGGCAACCTCAGTTTCTGGTGGCTTCATGCTTCTCAGAACAAAATTTCTCCATAGGGTTTTCTATGATTGCTTTTGAGAAGGGGAGCTCTGGTGGCCTAGTGGCAAGAAGCTGAGCTATAATCCCAAAGGCTGTTCGAGGCCACCAGCTGCTTCATGGGAGAAGGATGGGCAATGGGCAATCTCCTCCCATGCGATTAACTGCCTCTGAAAACCCACCGGAGAATCTGCTATGAGAAGTAGATAACCAGGTTTATTTTGGTGGACTTGAATTATTCAGCTTTTGGTTAGCAGCAAGTTTGCACCATGCAGGGATTCCCCAGGACTTAGAATCTTTAGTTAATCAAAATCCCCCCCTTCTCCAAGATAGTTCATCTTCCTCCAGCCTCTGAAGGCACTTAATTTTGTAGCTCTGGTGACCTAGTGGCAAGAAGCTGTACTGCAATCCCAGAGGCACTAGGTTCAAAATCCAGCAGCTGCTGCACAGAAGGATAGACAGTCTCTCCCATGTGAATTAAGTGCTTCTGAAAACACACTAGAGGGTCAGCTATGCATTGGTTTTGACACAGTTACACACCAACGCCAACAATAATCTAATGTTAAGGCTGCGGTTCTCCTGCTAACTTAGGTGAGCTTCAGAATCACCTGGAAGGTTTGTTGAGACCCCCAGGAGTTTCTCCTTCAGCAAGTCTGAGCCAGTAACTCATCATTTGCAACCCTAACAGAGGCTCAGGGGTTGCTGCTACTGCTGGTCTGGGGACCGCACTTTGAAAACCTCTGATCTGAAGCAATAATTCCCAGAGAGTAGTGGGCACAGAGTCACCCGAGAAGCTGCCTGAAAACATGAGTGACTGAAAACTTCACCTCCTCCGACTCAAGCTCAGTGGATCTGGGCATCTTTGAATAAGCCTCCAGGTGATTCTCATGCTCAGGAAGAGTGTAAGACTATCATAAGGTCTGGTCAGTGGGATAGACCAGTACTTTCTCAAATCCTCAACGTGCATCTGACTGCTGCTAGGAGCTACGGAGCGAATGCTGACTCATCTGGACTCCAAACACAGCAGAGCAAAACACTGCCTATCCCTCCACCATGCTCACAGCCATGCTGTGCTTACGCCCATTGTTGAAATCCCAGTAACAGTCCATCATGTTGAGGGGTTTCCTCATTTTCCCTGACCCTCTCTGGTCCTATTAAAATATATGTGCTAGATAATGACTATTGCATCCAACTGCATTATATGAAGGAAAGAACTGTCCAAAATGAATATATGATTAGGTATTATACGTATGACAACAGCTCAGAATGAGAGATTTATCATTGCAAAGAAGTGGGGAGAGGTAGGTAATTATGCAACAATGAATTATTTTTTTTTTAAAGTTAACTGTGGACTGGGGAAGGAGGGCAAGGAGGTACAATGTGCGCAATGAGTGAATAAAAATGCTAACTTCTCTATGAATGTTCATTAAAATAAAATTTTATTTTAAAAGATACCTGTATTGAAACAGATGAGGGAGAGAACTGTTTAAAAGGGATATATGATTGGATATTATTGCCATGACAGGAGTCCAGAATGAAGGCTGCACAGTGCAATAGACTTGGGGCGAGGGGATTATATAACAATGAAAGAGTTTTTCTTTTATTTTTCAAGGAGAAGAGTGAATTGGGGGGGGAAGAGGGTGGGCAGGGAGAAAAGTGCAACAATGATTGAACGGAAAACTTAAGTCTCTGTAAACTTTCATTAAAATTAATTAAAAAAAAGAGATAGCTGCATTTTTTCAGGAGGTATAGGATGGATAAGACTAGAAATTCTGCATTTCTAACAAGCTCCCAGGTAATGCTCTGAACCCTGGCTTGGGGACCACACTTCGAATAGACAGGAGAGAGGAGTGTTTCTCATCCAAGGACCAGTGTGGCGATGTCTGGAGAGACATGTTTGGTTATCAAGCTGGTAGGAAGAGACTGTGCCCTAGAGATTTAACACACAGAGACTATGGAGACTTCTGAGTATCCAGTGATCTACAGAGGAGCCCACCCTCATCAAATAATCAGCCAGCCCCAAATCTTAGTGGTGCTGATGTTGAGAAACCCTTGAGTAGACAAAAGGATGGAGAAGGCACCTAATCAATTGGCAATGGGCCAGGATGTTCAGCGAAATTATCCTTGGAGAAGAGATAATGAGAGGAAGTCTATTGTCCAAGCTCTAGAGACAAATGTGTGATCACCAGGTTTTAGCCCTCCCTTGACACATTCTGTTCCATGTTCCTTTTTTATTTTTCCCTTCACAGCGCACACTTCTACCTACCATATCTTACTGACATGTCTTATTTGCAATCCACTAGCCTGCAACTTCAGAGGGGCAGAAACTTCTATTTGGTTCATTTCCATATCCTAGAACCGTGCCTGGCAGACATTAGGTGCGCAATTAATATGGATTCAATGAATACGTGAACGTCAAAGGGCTTTGGAGCCAGAGAAAGGAAGCTGTTGCAAGGCTGCAGGCAAGTGAAATGGCAAAACCATTGATTTCCTCCTCCTTTCACTCACCCACTCATAAAACATACATTAAAAGCTTGCTTTGCACCAGCTCTGCTGGGTACAGAAAAAAACAACCCTCTTGGTTGGTTCATGATCAGGCTATGAGGTCAGCTTCCAGACCTACTCGGCTTGGCTTTCACACACTCAGCAAAGGACAGTCACAGTTGGGTCAATACACCCAGAGCTTATACACGGCTTGCCTTTTTTTTTAAGGACTAAATAGAACAGCCTAATTTCATGATGCTGGAGAAGGAACCTATTCACATCATAAAGTCAAAAAGGAAACTCGATGTCTATATCTCATTTTAATTCACTGCTTTCCTTTGCTTCTTCCTCTTCTTTCTTTATTTTTTCTTTAAACCTCATTTCCATCCCGAAAGTTCTTGCCCTGTATTTTCTGGAAATTGGAAAAAATCAGAGCCTTTAATTTGTGTGCCTGCGCCTAGGCGGGTAGCGAGCGGGAGCACGGATTCTAAGGAGCTCTTTTCAGCGCGTTCCATTTTCCCATTAGTGCGTCTCCGAGCACCTTTGTGCGGTCCTCGTCAGTGAGGAGAATATTACAAAAACACTTTCTAATTATCGTTGGCCTTTTATTATTTCAGAGCGCCCGTACTGCCTAGAAATGAACATCCTTGACGAAGAATCCTGTCCTCTCTTTCTTTCTTTCTAGGGACACGTCATCCCCGCGGGCTTATTTATGAGGCCCGAGCTGGCAGGCTTGATTTAATGTGTGTGCCCCGCGTGGCGTCACAGGGTCACCACCACAATGCAAGGAGCAGCTCCTAGTTAATTTGCATTCCCTCTGTTGGTTCAGGAACAAAGGCCCACCCCGCACTCGCACTCCAGCCTTCGCTTCATGCTTCACTTCTTTTGGTTCATTTCCTCCAAATTGAGTGGTAGATTAAGGGAAGGGGGTGGGGGAAATGTCAGGTTACCTCTGAAATGTCTGCTGCCAAATATTCTCTGGCCAGCAGTAGTGTGGACAGGTCACTGTCACCCAGGAGAGAAGGAAGAGTTCTGAATGCGGCCTGGCCTCAAGCCCTCTCCCCTGGGACGGGTCAGTTCCATAACTGCTTGACTCTGGCATGAACAGCTCCCTGGACCATGAGTTCCTGGTTGCCTTTGAAAACTCAGCTGTCTCAGGCCCCGCCCAAACAATCAGTCCCCTCTCTGTCTGTATCCCGTGGGGTGCTTTTCACTCAGATGAGAGAATTGCTCTCTGGCAAGTTTAAGCAGAGAGGAATCTATTGAAGCATCTATGGATGCTTGACGGTGGTAATGACGGTGCAGTGGTAGCATTTTCTCCTTCTATGCTGGAGACCTAGGTTTAATTCCTGGCCAGTGCATGTGGTGTATTGCCACCTCTTACCTGTCTTTCAGTGGGGCTTGTATGTTGCTATGATGCTGAACATGTTTCAACAGTACCTCTAGACTAGGAAGAATGGTCTGGCAATCCATGCTCTAAAGTCAACAAATGAAGCCCTGTGGGTCACACTGGTCCAGCCCACATCCGTATATGGGGATGCTGCAGACCTGGGCATTGCTTTTTTCCATTCTGCTGTTGTGGGATCCCATGAGTTGAAGACTACTTCTCCAGCAGCTAACAATATTGGACAGTTCACAGAATCTTCCAGAAGTTAGGCAACTGAGCTTAGGGGAGCAACACAGCAGGAAACAATGTCTGAAGCTGCCAAGTGCTTTAAACACACCACCAGTACTCTTTGTTCAAAGTACAGTGCTGCCAGACACATGATACCCTCACTAAGGGTCAAGCCTTTGCATCTCAGTGACCTTATGGATTCAGGACACCAAGAAGGGAGAGCCAGCAAAGAATAATCACACACAGAGAGGCATAGGACGATTTATGGAATCAGAGAGAGAAAATGAGAAAAGTGTGATTACACCGTGAGTATTGAAATTAATGTGATAAAATGAAATGCATTGTTGCTGCTGTGAGGTGAAGGTCAAACTTGACACTGTCTTGCACCATCCTCATGACCTCAGTCATGCTCAAGTGAATTAATTGTTGCAGTCACTGAAGTCAGTTGTTGCAATCACTGGGCCAATCCATCTCATGGAAAGTCTTCCTCTCCTTTATTCACCCTCTACTTTTCCAAGCATGATATTCTTTTCTTAATAGTTGACATCTTCAGAACACTTAACCAAATTATGTAAGACAAAATTTCACCTTCCTTGCCTCCAAGGAGCGTCATGATTGCATTTTCTGTGAGGTGATTTGTTTATTCTTTTCTCAGTCCACAGTATATCCATACTCATCACCAATACCACAATTCAAAGGTACTTACTCTTCTTTGATCTTCCTTTTCCATTATCGAACTTTTGCAGACATATGAAGCAGTAGAAAAACATCATGACTTGAGTCAGCACACCTTAGCCTTTAAACTGACAGCCATGCTCTTTCCACACTTCAAAGAGGCCTTTGACAGCAGGTTTCCCTAATGCCATACACCTTTTGATTGCTTGGTTGTTTCAACCATGAATGTTGATTGTAGCTCCAAGTAAAATGAAATTGTTGACAACTTCAGACTTTTTCTATCATGCTGTTGCCTATTGTGCCAGTTATGAGGACTTTTGTTTTCTTGGTGTTGAGGTATGATCCATATTGAAGGCTGTAACATTAATTTTATTTGTAAACTTTCATTAGGAAGCTCTGGTGCACTAGAGTCAAGAAGCTGCACTGAAATCCCAAAGACACGTGGTTTGAGGTCACCAGCTGCTCCGCAAGAGATGGGCAGTCTCCTCCCCTGCAATTAACTACCTTTGAAAACCCACCAGAGGGTTAGCTATGGGTCTGACTCTGCTGTACAAAACAGCAACAACAAACTTCCATTCAGATTACAACAAAGAAAAGAAAGAAGGAAGGAAGGAAGGAAGGAAGGAAGGAAGGAAGGAAGGAAGGAAGGAAGGAAGGAAGGAAGGAAGATCAGAACCTTTCGTGTGTCCTGTTTCCTTCCTGTCAGGGGCAGTGCAAGTTTAGTAACACTGTGATCTGACCTTGACTGAGCTGCCTTCTGACCATAGTGTCCGGAACTACAGGCCAGAATTGTCACAGGCATGATACAGAAGAGTTCCTACAGTCACAGCCCAGTTTCAGGGACACCCCAGGAATGATTTCAAAGTATCCAAGTGCTTTGATCCCATGTGTGGCCATTCCCAGGAAAGAGGTGAAGGGGCTTGCTTGTTTCCAAAATAAGAACTCATTGGGTTGATCTGTGATGTGAACAAATTTACTAAGGAAGTTCTGGAAATCCAGAATGTTAACAAGGAAGAACCCTAACAAACCACTAGGGCCCACCCCCCTGATGTCTCAGGCCTTGTGAGCACCTGAAACGGGGAAGAGTTGGATAATACCTGCACATTACTGTACACATGTCACCACTTGCACATGCCTTAAGGATGCAGATAATAGAAATGGCGGATTGGAGATTCCACACTGTATTTAAATGAATACTCATCAGGAATGTATGGAACATCTATGAACTTGGAGAAATGATGAAAGTTATACAAGTGTTCATGTCTTTCGTTCATAGGGTTGCTATGAGTTGTCTATGACTCGATGACACTCAACAACAACAATATAGAACTCTGTTGGCCTAGTGCATAGAAAGTTATGCTACCAAGCCAAAGGTGGGTAATTTTGATCTGCGGCCTTCAGGCCTGGATTTAATTGTTTTTGGTCAAACATTCTTCTAAGTGGTACAGCACTGGTTCGTCCATTTGCTGTACAGAGGTGACTCATGATTGCTGTGATGCTAAACACTGTGACACTGATGTGTAAAATGTGATAATGATTGCTCATAGTGGACAGTGTTTGGTGGAGCTTCCCAATTAAAACAAGCTTAGAAGCAGGAGTGGCATCCACTTCTGATATGGCCTGCCTCCAGAAACTCTATGAACACGGAGAAACAACCAAAGTTATGCAAGTGTTCAGGTCTTTCACTCATAAAGTCTCTATGAGTCGTCTACAATTCGACGACACTTAATAACAACAACACAGCCTGGATCAAGTGCGCCTTAGTCTTCAGACTGGAATCATTGCTCTTCTGTACTCTGGAGAGGTTTCTGACAGTAGACTTTCCCAGTTCAATTCGCCTTTTGATTTCCTGGCTTCTGATTCAAAGAGGATTGATTGTGGAGCCAAGCAAACGAAAGCTGTTAGCAATCTCAGTCTCTTTCCCTTCTATCATGATGCTGCCAATCAGCCCAGTGGTGAGAAAGTTTGTTTTCTTGATGTTGCTCTTCAATCCATATTGAAGGCTGCAGTCCTTGACCTTCTGCAGCAAGCACTTCAGGTCCTGCTCAGCTGTTCTGACTCATGGGGAAACTCTTGCCCAGGAGAGGAAAAAATGTTTCTTGGGTTTGCAGTTTCCCTGTGGTTGGTGCAAAAGAGATCTTTGTTTTCTATAGGATTTTTCATACATAAATTTTAGAAGTAGTATCCAGATCTTTCTTCCTAGTCTTAATCTGAAAGCTCCACTAAATCCTGTTTAGCATCGTAGGAACATGTAAGCCTCCATTGGCAGAAAGGTACTGGCTGTGCATGTGTTGTACTGAAGGGGAAAAAAAATGGTACATGCTCAAAAAAGATTTCCTCACTGAATGAATATGCAAGGGCTTGCTAAGAACAGCCAAGTTTATTCTCGGAGAAACTTTTTGGCCTTGTCTTTGAGGAAATAGAGCTTCCTCTGTCAACACATGGATTATTTCTATCTGCTTTTTCTCTAATGGCTTGTGCCTTTCCTGCTCGCTTTCCCTTGAAATTTCTGTATGTTGATCCCTCCAGGTCTAAACATAAGAAAAATAGCTGGAAAAAAAGACAAAGAATGTAGAAAAGGTGAAAGAGTCTCTGGCTGAACGTACTGTAAGTGGAGGGAGGGAAGAGATTGGCACAAACAACTTGATAATCCCAGCAAAGCTCTCAGGTTGAGTTTGTATTGCTCCTGGTTTACCCTCTGGTGAGATGCTGGCACCCATCCACTTGGAATCAGCTGTCAACTCCCCTGCTGAGGTTACAGAGAAAGATGGTCTTTAATTATGTTCATGCTTCTGCCCCTGAGAACAGGGATGATGTAATTTGTAATACACTCTTAGACTACCTCTGCGAATGCAATTCCTGGCTGTTCCTTATTCTCCCTGAGACACTGACTGACATTGATGTTGAGAGACTTGATTTGATCCTTACCTGAGTGTCTAGACAGGTAAGTGCCTACTGGGAGACCATGTTGTCCATCCTCAACCTCAGTTCCCATCGATACCATGGACAAGATTGGACCTGCTCTGTCCTCCTACAAGTGAGGGTTGTTTGGATCAAATGGAATGATGAGTGCAGCCAGAAAGTGGAATCAATCCAAACGCTCACCCAGAGATGAGCAGATAAATAAAACATGGCAGGCCTATACAAATTGAGTATCATCCAACAGTGAAAAAGAAAAGCAGTGATCTGTTCTACGACACTAGTGAACCTTGGAGACATTATCCTAATGAAACAGGTCAGACGTAACTACCCAAATAGGTATGATTCCATTAGTAGGAAAGATCCAAGATGGACAAATCCACTGAGACAGAAATATTAGTGGTTGCCAAGATCTGAGGGCAGAAGGGAAATGGAGAGTGATTGCAAATGGATACAGAGTCTCTTTTGAGGATAATGAAGATATTCTGGAATTGCAAAGTAGTGAATGACAACTTTGTGCACGTAATAAAAATTACTGATTGTATTCTGTCAAAGATTACATCCTTCAATATGGGTTACACTCAACATCAATAAAATAAAATTCTCAGCACCAGACCAATAAGCAGCATCGTGATAGCTGGAGAAGAGATTGGAACTGTCAACATCTTCGTTTAACTTGGATTCACAGTCAACACACTTGGTACCAGCAGTCAGATCAGAAGTTGCATTGTTTGTATACCAATGAAGGAATTTTACTTTTCAAAGAGAAGGGAGAACTGGGGAGGGCGGGGAGGAGTGGGCAGGGAGAAAAATGCAACAATGAATGAATGGAAATCGAAAATCTCTGTAAATGTTTATTAAAATTAATAAAATTATTTTTTTAAGTAGAAAAAAAAAGTTGCATTGCATTGGGCAAGTCTACAGTCAAGGGCCTATCCAAATTATGGAGAAGCAATGACATCAGTTTGAGGACTAAGATGTGCCTGATTCAAGTCCATGGTCTTTTCAATCACTTTGCTATGCGGCTGAGAGCTGGACAAGGCATAATGATGAATAATGATGACAGAGGAAGAATTGATGCCTGTGAGTTGTGGTGTTGGAGAAGAGTACTGAATATCTCATGGACTGCTAAGAGAGCAGACAAATCTTGGAAAAAGTATAGCCAGAGTGCTATACTTGGAGGCACAGATGACAAAGCTCCATCTAACATACTTTGGGCATGTTGTTAAGGAAAACCATTCTTTGCCGAGAGGCATGATGACTGCAAAGGCGGAAGGTCTCCTCTACCAAATGGATTGACACGATGACTGCAGCAATGGGTTAAATTATGTCAGAGTTGATGAGGATGGCACAGGATAGGACCGGGTTCAGATCTGTTGTTCGTAGTGTGACTATGAGTCATACTTGACTTGACAGCACCTAACCACAATTCTATCAATGTGGGTGTTCATGCAGTGGATGGGAAAGAGTCAGCTGTTGGGACTTGCACGGTTGGAATGTGATCATCAGCGCCATCATCCTCACGCCTGACCGTTTGTTTAAGGACTTCTGCGCGTCTGGCGCTGTGACAAGAGTTTTGTGGGCTTCGGTTTGCACATAGAGCCCACTGCTTTCAAGAAGAGACTGTTCCTAAAAAAAAAAAAAAAAAAAAGACACTGTTCCAACTCGCAGGCACATTCCGTAGGGGCCGTGAGGCTGTAAATCTTCAGGAAGACAATGGAACGCTTCATCTCTCTCCTGAGGAGTGACTTATGAAGTCAACCAGCAGCCGGTCTTTTAATTAGCAGCACATTGTTTAAGCTACCACCCTAGGAGGGCTCTTTTGCACAATATTCATAAAGAAGACTGAATTAAAGAAGTTAAGTGGCATAACCAAGATCATGAGGTCAGGTGGAGACTCATACCCAAACTCCTCACTTTACCCCCAGCTGTCTCCTTCTGGGTCCATGGACTTCCTGTGCGACTCATAGCGACCCTATGTACAACATCCCTAAACTCTGCTCTGTCCTGTGCCAATCCCACCGTCTCTGACACACCCATCCTGATTACCCCAGTCACTGAATCAATCCACCTCATAGGGTGCCTTCCCCTTCTGTGCTGTCCCTCCACCCTACCAAGCATGATGGCCCTCTCCAAGGACTGTCCCTCCTTGCAACATGTCCAAAGTATGTTAAACGGAGCCTTAGAAGTCTTGCCTCCCAGGAACAGCCTGGTTTGACCCTTTCCAGGATGAATCTGTTTGTTTTCCTAGCAGTCCATGGTATTCTCAATACTCTTCTCTAGCACCACAGCTCAAAGGCATCAATTCTCCTTCTATCCTCCTTAGTCATTGTCCAACTCTCTGATGCATGACAAGTGATAGCAAAGACCATGGCCTGTATCATACACACCTTAGTCTCCAAAGAGACAACATTTCTCTTCAGCACTTTGGAGAGGTCCCTAACAGCAGGCTTTCCCATGGCAATGCTCCTTTTAATTTCCTGGCTACTGGTGCCTAGAGTGTTGACTGTGGAGACAAGCAAACTGAAGCTGTGAACAATCTCAATCTCTTCACCATCCATCCTGATGCTGTCAATTGGCCCAGTGATGAGAATCTTTGTCTCCTTGAAATTTAGCCACGATCCATATTGGAGGCTGCAGTCCTTGACCCTCCGCAGCAAGCGCTTCAGGTCCTCCTCAGTTTCAGCAAGCAAGGTTGTATCATCTGCATATCACAGATTGTTGGTAGATCTTCCACCAGTCTTGACCCCACATTTCTCCTCATAGAGCCCAGCCTCCCGGATAATCTATTCTGCATACAAGTTGAAAAGGTATGGAGACAGGACACATCCCTGGCATACGCCCTTCCCAATTTTGAACCATGCAGTGTTTCCTTGCCCTGTTCTGGAAAACTAGGGCATTTTTGCTATTAGTCACTGTCAGAGTGGATCCAAGTCATGGTGATTTTGTCTAACAAAGTAAGAAGCTTTTCCTGGTCCTTAACTGCCTTCATGGTTGTTGGCATGCTCGTGTCCACTGTTGGGACTGTCATGTCAGCCAGTTCATTAAGGAGTTACCCCATTCTGTTGGCCTTCAACTTTACGAACCAATGATGTCTTTTTTCTGGAGATTGATCTTTCAGGTGACATGTCCAAAGGAAGTGTATCAAAGTTTTGCCATCTTTCTCCCTTAGTTTGGCCTAATCTGGCAATTCGTATAAATGGATCCTAGAGTATATCTTTATTTTGCTCAACAAAATATTTTTGAGTTACATCCATGTTGCAGGAGCATTGGTTCATTTCATAGTTTACGAGTCTTCAGGAGTCCACGAATTTATCCATTTTGCTGTTGATAGACATTTTGATTGTTTCCAGTTTGGGTTTATTTCCAAATAAAGTTGTTGTGAACACTTGTATATAAGTCTTTCTGTAACCGTATGTTTTCATTTCTCCTGGGTAAGTAGCTGGGAGTGGAATAGCTGGGTCACTCCTGAGTGATTCATTGCAGCCAACCCAACATTGACATCTCAAAAACTCGCCTCTGACCAACTCGATTCCAATCCTCTTTGCTCCCAAATCCTACAGCTCTCCTTTCAGTATTAAAGAGGCAATTGGAGTCATTACTTTAAAAAAAAAATGACAAAACAGTCCATGTTAAGGAAGAGTTTTAAGAAGAGTATATAATTACCCAGCCTTAATGTTCTAGAAATTCTTCACTTCCTCACCTAGAATATATTTGGTCTATTAATGTTCGTGATATCCTAGACCCAGGAGAACTGTGAAATGCAGCTAACTCAACACCAGGTAGTTTACCCAGTCATTTTAAAAGATGGGGAACAGAAAGAGTGGATAGAAACAGTCTCCATCAATCATTCAGCACCTCTCTCTGTGTGTGTGTGTGTGTGTGTGTGTTCTGTCTCTGTTTCCCTCTCTCGCTCCCTCCCTCTTTTTGTCTCCCTCCCTCCCTCTCTTTCGCTCTCTCTCCTTCACTCACTCCCTCTTTTTCTCTTTTCCTCCTTCTCCTCCTCTCCCTTTCTTTCTCAATCCCTCCTCCCCTCTCTCTCCCTTTCTCCTTCCTCTCCCTCTCTCACCCTTCTCTTCCCCCTCTTTCCTTTTTCTTTCCCTCCCCTCTCTCCCTCTCCCTTCCCCTCTCTTCTCTCCTTTCTCTCTCTCTTGACTTCTCCCTCTCTTGAAATGTTTCCTAGTACGCCGCGTTAACATCCTACTCCATTACTCCATTTCTTTCCCCTGAACTCTTCATACCAGAGTCATCTGAGAAGCAGACTTCTTTGTTTATATTTCCCTTGGCTGTTTTAAAACGCTATTTGTCATATCTGACACACTGCAAGTTTCCTATCAGCTATGAGAGGAGGCGGCTGCCGCGTGCGTGAGGGGATAGGAAATATGAACTGAAAGCCATTTAGACTCTGACCCTGGGCACCTTCTCTGGAACCAGAAGCTGCCGAGTGTCTCAGTGGTAGGAATGAACTTGAGAAAAACAGGCGGAGTTTAATTGTCTGGGTGCAGAGTGGTTCCAGAAGTGCAAAGAAACAATAAAGACCATAATTAAAACTCGGTTGCTCATATTTGACAGGCACGACCTGCCTCACAGAAGATAGGTAGGTCGAGCTCACCAATTGTATTAATAGGATATTAATGCAGAGGGATGGTGCAAAGGCTTTATGCCTGTTCTCCATCTCGGGTACACTCGTGCAGCCTTTAGAAGTCACCTCAAGTTGCTGTTAGGCCTTCTTTGACTCACTGAGTAGCAGTGATCACTCTCTTTTTCTCTCTCAGACGCGAATCACCAGAGAGGTGCAGACTTTGGATTACCAGTGCATCTCCCTAAAGACTTTCCCCACTGGTTTTCAGTTCCCTTCCCTTGAAATTCATGTGAGAGTGGCACATGTGACACAGTGTGGACACGTCACCTGCCTGCAGTAGATACACACTGAAAAAATGGATGAAAAAGAAATGCATCCATTCATCCGTGGTGTGTTCACTCACTGGGCTGTCATTAACTACTGTCATTTCTCTTCTGACACATGATGGGGTGAAGTCATTGTCTGTCCTGTGTTATCTTCACAATAATTAGCATGTTTGATATCATCATGTTGGCTACCGAGCTAGCCCATCTTGCCAGTCGTCTCCCTCAATCTTGTTAGTCCTCTCCGTCATCAAACAAAGGGGTTCTGGTTGCCTACTGGGTAAGGACTTGGCCTTCCAACCCAAAGACAGGTGATCCAAATCCACCAGCTGCTCCTCAGGTAAAAATCAGACAATCTTCTCCTGTGCCATTTACAACCCCCAAAAGCTCACTGGAGCATCAAGTGTGAGTCTCTTGCACCTCGATAGTACATAGCAACAACATCAAATATGATGTTTGACTCTGGCAATGAATTCTTCCTGATAACGTGCCCAAAGAAAGTGAGTAGGACAATGTTCTGTTGTGATTCCTACTTTCCATTCACTCACTTTTGGACATAGTTCATCAAGCCTTTCTACCTCATCTCCCTTGGTTAGGAAGCTCCATTGAAATCTCTCCACCGAGGTGACCCTGCTGAGATTTGAAATACTAGTGGCATAGCTTCCAGCATCAGATCAACCTGCAAGCAACAATACAACAAACTGACAGGTGATGGACTAGGCGATTAGATCCTCTGTACTAGGGACTGGCTGATCTTCTCTACAGCTCTTATTATATCACCTGGCAGAAAATAGGTCCACAGAAAAGATTTCTCACGTTGATTGAGAAACACAGCACATGTCCTGTTGTATCTTCGCCATTGCTATGTATGTACATGCTGGTACCTTTAAGGCAGTTCTTGTTTCTTAATATTATTCTTTGGATCATCAGTATCTAAGACATGCCTTGCACATAATAGGAGCTCAGAGACATGATACGGATTATTGAATGATGTTTGAGCAGGAAGAAATAATCAACACGAGTTGTACTGAGTTCTGAAATTCCAGATGAGTCGTGCTATGATGTGCTCTCCATCTCACTTCACTCTGTCATAGAAATGGGAATGAGCGGCATGTCCTGGGTCTTATCCAAGCAGGACTCATCACTCAAACTCTAGCGTAGATTCTGGCCCCATTTCAAGCTCTTTTGAGTTTCTTCTACAATTTTTCCAAGACTTAATGTATTTCTTTTTTGTTACATCTTTTACTGGACATTATAGCCAGTCACCCTTGATTGTGTTCTTACTCATGGAAACCCCAGGTGTGGCAGAGTAGAACTGTGCTCCAAAGAGTTTTCAGGGGTTGAACTTGTGGACGTAGTTTGCCAGGCATTTATTCTGCAGTATGTTTGGGTGGACTCAAATCTCTAATCTTTTGGTGATCAGCCGAGCAGATCTGTATGTAACAGATGGAAAACCAAAGGGATTCTGAGCTTTGCAACTCAGAATTAGTGCAAAGGTTATGGTGTGGGGCAGATTTTATTGAACTGGCTGAATTTGATTTAAATTCTACTGCATATCTTCACTTTGATTTGGGGGACTACCCCACTCCTGAACCCCATACCCCCTTGTGTGCATTGGGAATAAACTGTACCCACCATTGTAAAATAATAATTGTGAAAAGCAGATGAGTTAATGCAACACTTAGAAACTTATGTTAGGTTTTTTGTTACTGCTTTAACAAATTACCACAAAGTCAGTGGCTAAACAAAAACATGAATCTACTACTTTCTTACAGTTTCTGGATGTCAGAAGCCTGAAATTAATCTTACAGGACTAAAACAAAGGTGTTTGGTTTGCAACACTGGCCGCTTCTGTAGGTTCCAGGGAGAAATCCATTTCCTTGTCCTTTCTAGTTTCTAGAGTTACTCTGAATTTCTTAGCTTGTCAGCTGATTTTGCAGCTTTGAAATCAGCAGCGTAGACTCTTCGTCTCTGACTTTGCTTCCCTCCTTGCACGGTCTTCTCATGCCAAAACTCCTCCAGCTCTGTTTCTGTAAGACCCTGAGAAACCAGGATAATCTCCCCATCTCATGAGCCTTAACTTAACCACATCTGTCCAGTCTCTTTTGCCATGTGTTGTTGTGTTGCTATGTGCTATCAAGTCACCTGCAACTCATAGTGACCCTATGTGCAACAGGTCTGAAGCCTGCCCTGACCTGAGCCAGTCTTGCTGACTCCAACATACCTACCCCTATTGCCCTAGTTACTATATCAATCCATCTCATCCAGGGTCTTCCTTTCCTGTGCTGTCCCTCCACCTGTCCGAGCATGATGTCCTTCTCTAAGGATCAGTCTCTTCTGGCCACATGTCAAAAGTATGTGAGATTGAGCTTCAAAATCCCAGACTTCAAGGAGAAACTTGGTTTCACCTTCTCTAAGATAGACCTATATCTTTTCTTGGCAGTCCATGGTATGTTCAAGACTCTTCTCCAACACCACAACTCAAAGGCATCAGTCATTTTCCAGCTCTCTAAAGCATAGCAAGTAATTGCAAAGACCATGGACTGGACCAGGCACACCTTAGTCTCTAGACTGACATCATTGCAACTCAGTGTTCTTGAAAGGCCCTTGACACCAGTTTTACCTACTGCAATTTGTCTTTTGATTTTCCTGACTGCTGGTGCCAACAGCCGAGTAAGCTGTAACTGTTAACAATTTCAATCTCTTTGCCACGTAGCATGACATATTCACTGGTGCCAGAATTCTAAAATGGATATCTTTGGGAATCTTTATCCATCCCACCACAGATAGGAATTGTGTGCATGGTGGCCTTTGGTTAAATGAGGTGCCACGTTGTCCCATCTCCAATCCCAGAATTGAACTTGCACCTGAGACTGTTGCAGTTTGGGTTTCCCCAAAGACAAGGATCAAGTAATCAAGGGTTCAGAGCACATAGTTTATCCAACAAGTTCTGTGTAGGCCAAGAGGGCATCTCTGGAGAGTGAGCTGCAGAAGGAAAAGCAGCCATTCAGATGTGAGTCTTCAAACCAGTGATCACTGGACAAGAGTGGAACCAGCTAAGCCTACTGAAGGATTCTGGGAGCCAGTGTAGAACATGGCTCAGAATGACTGACACGTGGGGTCCTCATGAGCCAGAAACAACTCTACAGGGGGTGGTTTGGTTTGGATTTGGGGTTCTGGGAGATCTTGGGGTTGATACACTAGCACCACTCACTGTTGTTGAGTTGATTGCTGCCTTTTAGCACCCCTTTAGTTTAACAAGCTTTGGTTTGCTTGGCTCCACAGTCAACACTCTCAGGACCAGCAGCCAGGGAACTAAAAGACGCATTGCCATGGGAAAGTCTGCTGTTAGGGACCTCTCCAAAGTACTGAAGAGCAATGGTGTCTCTCTGGAGACTAAGGTGCCCCTGATACAGGCCATGGTCTTTGCAATCACTTGTTATGCATCAGAGAGTTGAACAATGACTAAGGAGGATAGAAGGAGAATTGATGCCTTTGAGCTGTGGTGCTAGAGAAGAGTATTGAGGGTACCATGGACTGCTAGGAAAACAAACAGATTCACCCTGGAAAGGGTTAAGCCAGGTGGCTCCATGGAGGCAAGGATTCTGAGGCTCCATCTGACATACTCTGGACATGTTGTAAGGAGGGACCAGTCCTTGGAGAGGGACATCATGCTTGGGAGGGTGGAGGGACAGCGCAGGAGGGGAAGGCCCTCTATGAGGTGGATTGATTCGGTGACTGGGGTAATCGGGATGGGTGTGTCAGAGACAGTGCAATTGGCACAGGACAGAGCAGAGTTTAGGGCTGTTGTACATAGGGTCGCTATGAGTCGCAAGCGACTTGACGGCACAAAACAACAACAACAACAACATGGGAAAGAGTATAACAGCCTATTAGGGCTTCTGAAGCTATAGCTATTAATGGGAGCAAACTGCTTCATCTCCCTCCTACAGAATAATCGGTGAGTTTGAAATGCTGACTCTTTAGTTAGCAACCCAGTGCTTAACTGACAGCACCAGCAGAGCTCTATTAATACACAAAAAATACCCCCCTAAAACCAAAGATGTGGTTGAACAGTCCATTCCTACTTACAGTGGTCCTCCTTTGGGTTTCCAAGTCTGTACCTCATTATGGGAGGAGACTATTCATCTCTTTCTCAAAGTGACTGGTGAACTTGAACCCACTGGTCTTTCAATTAGCAATCTAACACACCATAATAAGGCATCAAGGCTCCTCACAGATATACAAGTTCTCATAAATAATTGGTTGAGGGCTGCTCCCAAAGGGTGTTAGTTTTGTGGCGTGGGGCCTGCTATGTAGGTGTTAATGTGAGCACCAGGGACAAGAGGAGACCTTCAGGCAGAGAACTGGCTATGGAAAGGCAGGCAGGTATGTACCCAAGTGTTAGGACAGGGAGATGTGAGCAGGGACCAACAGTATCTGCTTCGGAGCCCAAGGCATCTGGAATGCTATTGGTTAGAAGTCCCTGATGCACTACAGCCAAGCACTCTGTTCCAGTACTCATGTTATTTCCTTGCTTAGAGTCATGTGGGATTGCTCCCAAATCTATATATCGGTAGGACAGTTATTTAATGAAATAATGTTGCATGTCCTAGAAAGATTTTTAAATTGCCTTTTTAAAAAAAAAAAAAAACCCAAAAAGATGAAAGGAGGACATTAAGATGGTTACGGTGAAAGGCTATATCCAGTAAGGAAGTGATCAGCCCAATATCACTAAAAAAACGGAAGACACAGAGAGGTATGTAAGAATTCATGAAAATCAGAATTACTGGAAAGAAGCAAGAAAAAAAAACATTGTGGGTGTTGAAATTAACATTGAACAAAATATGTCTGAGTGAATGAAAAAATAATTTTCTTTGTAAACTTTCAATCAAATCACAGTTAATTTTTTTATTTAAAACAAAAGAAAATGCTGTGTAATTAGAGCAGGGTCAAGATCACAATAAAATAAAGATGGGGAGGAAGGATTCCTAAAGTCTATGAGTAGTTCCTTCTCATTCTCTTTAAAGAAATTATATGTGGAAACCGTAAGTTATCTGGCATATGTATTAGGGGGCGCATTCAATTCTCATAACCTCATGAGGTAGTTATTAGCCTTATTTGATTGATTATTGTTAAGGAAACTGTAGCCCAAGAGGTCAGTAAATCTTCTCAAGGTCTTCGAGTTAATCGGAGGCAAACCCGGAATATAAATATATTGCCTTCTGTTTACCCTGCACTATCTTCTCATTCTGGAGTCCAGATTGCTCAGTGGTTAAAGCTTGGCTGCCAACCCATAAGGTTGGTGGTTCAAACTCACTAGCTGTTCTGCAGGAAAAAGACAGAGTCCTCTGCACTAAACAACAAGTTTCATAAAGATCAGAGCCTTGGAAAACCTGTGAGACCATTCTACTCTGTCACATGAGGTTGCTATAAGTTGGAATTTACTTACTATCAATAGAGGTATTGTTTAGTTTTGAGGGGTTTCCCCTACATTCTCCCATTAGGACCACTGGTGATGTCATTGTTAAGACTCAACTGCTAACCAAAAGGTTGGCAGATTGAACCCATCAGTGACTCTGTGGGAGAAAACACGTTGACATTCGATAAATTACAGCCTAGAAGACTCTCTGGGATAGTTCGACTCGTTCTTAGGAGGTCACTACGAGTTGGAATTAACCTGATCATGCCCAGGAACAACCATCTTCTCATTGTCCTCAGCCTTCTGTTCCTAGAAGCTATCCTAGAATCTTCAAGCCTTCACTTCAGATAAATCAATTACCTGGAACTGACATCATTTCCCATTGCTGAGAATGACTGTAGACAGATGAAGCAATGATGTCTGCACCCCAAATTTGGGATCCAGGCCATGGTCCTTTCAATTACTTCCTATGTATCTGAGAGCCAGACCATGAATAAGATGACAGAAAAAGAATTGATGCCTCCAAGTTGTGGTTGAAGAAGAGTACTGCATATCCAATGGACTGCCATAAAAATCAGTTTTGTCTTGGAGAAGTGTAGCCAGAGTGCTCTTTGGAGGTAAAGGGAATAATGCTTCATCTAACATACTTGGAGCATATTGCAAGGAGAGTCTACTTCTTGGAGAGGGACATCATGCTCAGACAGGTGCGGGACAGCAAAGGTGAGGAAGACCGTGAAGCAGAGAAGGCCCTCAGCCAGGTGGATTGATACTGTGACTGCAGCAATGGGCACGAGGATGTCCGAAATTGTGAGGATTGTGAGGGTCAGACCTGATGTTCACAAGGTCCCTAGGGGTCGTACTTGACTGGACAACAACAACAACTTGGGAACTTTCTTAATGGAAAAGAGAAGCAATACTTTTGTTCATTCTCTCTTAACTTGTGATATGAATGAACTTCCTTCTTGTTGTAAGTTGTTATCAAGTTGACACCCAGCTCATAGTGACCGCACAGCAAGGGCATGAAAGGCTGTTCGGACCTGCATGATGGTCACGGTGAGTAAGAATCAGGCCTTTGTGATCCAAAGACCTTTCATTGACTGACTTTTTTAAGTGGAGCTCTAAGTTTTTCTCTTTTGTTGTTAGGTGCCCATCGAGTTGACTTTAACTCATAGTGATCCTATGAATAACAGATTGAAACCTCGTGCTATCCTGGGCCATGGTCATTATATCCACCATGCTCAAGACCCTTCCTTGTTGTTGTCATTGTGTAACTCCATCTCTTTGAGAGTCTTCCTTTTCTCCCCATTTCTCTTAGTCTGGAAGCTCTACTAAAATCTATTCTGCATCATAACAACATGTAAGCTTCCACTGACAGCCTTGGAATTTACCCAGGTCTCCCATTTGGAAAATAAGAATCCCACCTCTGAAACAACAATGCTTCATGGTAACTTTCTTACTTTTATTAAACTATGAGAAACTCTAACACTTGTAGCAAAAGGCATTCCCACCTTTGCTGTTCTGCCAAAGATGGTTGACCAGAAGTACTGGGACGTTATTCTTCAGCTTTAACCAAAATTAGAGTTCAAGGTGGCAGTCTACAACACGCATCTCAGCTTTTCAGGGACCTCCAGGTTTCGAGCACTGAAACCATCAGGAGTCAAGTATCTAATAAGCAGAGCCTCAGGCCAGGACTTCAGGGGCATGCGGGTCCATTTTAGTCCTAAATGGCTGGGCCTTGAGCCCCTGACAAGTTCTGTTGAAAAATTCTCTGTGTGAGGAAGAAGGGCATTTTGCTCACTGAGACGGAGCTCAATAACCAAGCAATTAACAGCCCAGCTCCGTCTGGTTTTCTGCTCCCATTTTCAATGGGGCTCCCTACAGAGGTGGTCAGGGAACAGAGCTCGCCCCAAGAGTCCTAGTTCGATAAGAAGTGCCTGGAGACAAGCCAGCGGACCCATGTGGAGTGGCTGCTGTGTTGTTCTTAAATGGCACATCTTGCGTCCCCTGAATGGAAAATTGATCCACTTGTGCCTGTGGTTACCAACATTCTAAGTAGCTTTCTTTATTTCACAGAGGTTTTGATTTCTTTTCTTAAGGGAAATGGCAATTGACTGGTATGATGACTCCTTCCATATCAAAACGGTACCTCTCTAGAAGACCAGACTGAGTAAAGCATGGAGCATTTGCATTTAACAATCATTTGCTGAGAAACTGTATGGGCTGGGTTCTGGACACTGGGGTTCTAGAGCTACTGGGTGAGAGAGTGGACTCAGCAGGCCATGTGGTGTGTTTTGGCTTTAGCCTGACTCACACAAGCTCATTTACAATGGAATGAAACTAATCAGTCCTTTACATCCAGTCAGATGGATGACAAATCAAACCGTTATGATCTGTAGGATTTTCACTGACTGATGTTTGGAAGTAGATCACCAAGTCTTTCCTCTTAGTCCGTCTTAGTCTGGAAGCTCCCCTTAGATCTGTTTATTATCAGAGCAACATACAGTCCTCTAACTATATACAGAGATGGTGGCTGTGCCATAAAGTGCATGAGCTGGGAAGTGAAGGCTAGAGTTCTACCACCACACCACCAATGTCCTCTGTTAAATGCTATGAGGAAGGCAAATACAAAGAACTTTGGAGCCCAGAGCGTGAACAGCTTCTCTAGCTCAGAGTGTGATTGTTGAGGGTAGAGGATTAGAGAAAGATACTCATAGGTGACAGCTGAGTTGAGGAATAAAGATACATCTGAATTAGCCACATGGGGAAGGTGAAAAAAAGAGTGCTCTAGGCAGAGGAAGCAGCCTGGGTAAAAGCAGAGAGATAAAACCCAACAGCTGCCTTAGAAAGACCTTAAGGAGATGGTAGTGACAGGGTGTAGGACAGAAGCTGGGCTGTTGGCAGTTGGGCTGGACATAGAGACAAATGCCAGGTCTGTGGGGCTTTTGAAGCACTCACTGGGGAGCCCTGGGGATGTAGTCCATAGGGAGTTGCCCTGCTAATCTAAAGGCCACATTTGCTTGATGGTTCAAATCCACCAGCGGCTCTGAAAAAGAAAGAGGGACAATCACCTACCACTGTGTAATTTAAGGCCTCGGAAACCTGCTGGAGGGTCAGCTGTCAGTCAGTTCGCACCCAGCCACGATGAGTTTGGCCTTCAGTTTTGTAGTTGCTAGGTACACAGCTTGGACAGCATGGAATTCACTTGGAAGAGGCAAGGAAACTTGAGTGATTTCTCTGTGTAAATTTGAAGCATTTTTTGAGTGAGCTTTCCTGGGTCTGAAGTTTATAGGAAAATTCTGTTCTTCAGTTTTAATTATACAAACACAAGAAGCAAGAATTAGTCTCTTTATTTTCACCATTAAGACAATGACCTGTGCCCTGGCCCTGAGCCAATGTCCTCTGCTGGAGTCCTGCAGCACCCCACTGACGGCCAAGAATTTGGTGCAAGTACCCAGAATGCCCTTCTTCTGCTCCCTACACCACACATGCTGGACTCTGTCAACCTTTGTCTGGTTCTAACCCTACCCACAGCCTGGATGTATCTTTTCTCCCAGAATCCATTGCTACTTCTGTAGAGTTCTGCCAGATGGGTGTCGAGCACAGAGTGCTAGACTGAGTCTGGTCCCAGCTCTGGACCTGTGTCCTCATTTCTTCTCTGGGCCTGTGTCTCCATTTGTGAAAAGAACGAATTAGATTAACTCTCAAGTTCTTTCAACTGTTTTGTGAAGGCTCTGTGCATACCAGGGCCAGGCACAGAGCTAGTATTTAATATGGAATTAGAGAGTAGGCATATCCCATGACAGACAGTGTGCTGAGCCCTGGGGCAAGTGTCAAGGTGGACAAAACAAGGTCCCTGACCTCAAGGGTCTCATGGCAGAACTCAATGTGTAAAGGAATAATTATAATATAGTACAAACAGATCTCCAACATAAATAAGTAGGCAATCTTATGGTAGCAGTGGAATGGAAGTTACTGCTTTGTATTCTTTGATCCTGTTGTTTTTTTTTCCTTCAGTGGAAGAATATTAATGAAAAAAGGAAGTTCAACAAAATGGTCCACAATTATGTTTGTATGTGAGGTGGGGGAGGGTGTCTTTAGTGGTTGAATTCTTGCCTTCCATGCTACTTGTCCATATGTTTATAAATGCGTACATAACACACATTTTCCCTGTTACAGATGAGTTTACAATTTTGGACAAAATAGTGTTTCCTTAAAAAGAAATTATCACTAAGCATTTACTGGTAAAATGATGCAGAGTCCTGTGTGTACATTTTCATAAGCAGCCTCTCCAGCACCTCCCTGACCTAATAGAGAATGCCCTCTCATGAACCAACCAGGTTTTTATCCCTGACTAACAAAGCTAAGGCTATGTCTTACCCTATTGGTCAAGGATTTTGACCTCGCAGTCTTGTTCCTACCCAGTTTGCTAATTTAGCATGTGCTTGAAAGGAGGGGGCTTGAAAGCAGAAGGCTAGAGCTTGAGGATGTTTGGAATGTCTTTGTTTTGGAGGATGGTAGTGCACCAGGAATTGGCCTTGGGTGGTTTACAAGAAGAGCACAAGGACATGGGAGTTTCTCTTAATAACTTTCAGTAAAATGACTTTGTTTCACCTTTAACTCCATATTATACCTTTTGGAGGGAAGACACACATACTTTCTTTACTACAGGAGGGAGAGCCTTCTCCTGATCCACCCTGGGTGGAGAGGTGACTTGGCCTTGATCTTGGAAAGCAATGTTTGGACAGAGCCTCTGGAGGGTGGTGAAGGAGCAGAGACACTGTTAGTCCAGCACAGTTCACTGTAAGAGCATTTGCATATAAAGAGGCTGGGATTTGGGTGCTGGCTGATAGATGGCATAAAAGAGCACAGCACTGTCTGGGTCACTCCCATGGATGCTGCTGGAAGAATCAGAAATTATTTTCTAGTGGAAAGCTAAAGTGGCTGGGAGGAGGGGAAAACACAATAAAAGAACAGGTGCATGACCCTCTTAGCTGCCCAGGGTGTAGAGTGAGCTCCAAGCCCCCACCTCCCCAGATGTCCATGGACTTCATAGCAGAGAAACCCACTCCACAGACCCAGCAGGGATGTGAGAAGCCTTAAATGTATGATGCTCAGGATGTCCAGTGCCAGAGAACATGGAAGGACCCTCAGAGCACAGGGGCCCACTAAGATCTGTTAGTATGACACATTACATATGCTACATGCAAACCTCGTCATGCAAGTCACTGAGTAAAGGAACACTCTTCACAGGGTTGTTGTTGTTAACTGCCGTCGAGTCGCAGGTGACTCATAGCGACCCTATGAAGGAGAGTCCTCGACGCTTGGGTGCCTTTCTTCCTCTCTCCAGGTTCATAGGGTTTCTGGAGACAAGCTATTGCGGAAGTGGATGCCACTCCTCCTTCCAAGGTTGTTTTCATCAGGGAGCTCCACCCCACTCTCTGTCCGCATAGGGTAACCAGCCATTAATACATTTGACACATCAGTGTCACAGTGTTCAGTCTCATAGCAACCATAAGTGACCACTGTGTGGCAACTTGTACACCAGGGCTATACGACCTAGAAGAATGTCTGAACAAAAACAAGGAAAGATAGGCCCGAGGGCCTGTGGCCCGAGGGCCCTACAGCTTCACAGGGTAGTTGTTGTTAAATGGTGTAAAGTAGGCATCAGAGCAGCTGCAAGTCTTTAAGCTTCTCTCCAGGAATCAAACCCCTAGAAGGCTAAACTACTTCTTTAAAGCTGATTTTGTGCTTCCATGTCTATTTTCAAGGTAGATGGGATTCCTGAGACCCCATCCATAGAGATAAAAATGCCCCTTTATGCTAGATTGGCACTGTCACTTCCTACCATTGAGGAATGACTGCCCTCTTCAAGCAAACGAAGAAGGCACACATTTCAACCCATCGGCTTGTGCCACTTAGTAAGGTCTCCCTGTTGTGAGTGATGCATCGGTGGACAGAGGTAGAGGAGAGAAGGGATACAGACACATCACTGGAGGAGAGAGGGAGATAGACACACCAGATGACACTATCAGAGGAATGACACCAAAATAATGATGCATAAACTTTTTGCACATTGTTTAAGCAGAAATGTATTATTATTTGTAAAAATATCCCTATAGTTAGTTAAAACAAACAAGATAAGTTTCTTCAGCCTAATTTACACTTATTCATTCAGTCCTACAAGGCCAAAACTCGATGCCAGTTTAGAACCATCTAATGTAATCCCAGGGTGCTCTGCAGAGACAAGGATGGTGAAGCTTTGTCTCACATGCTTTGGGCATGTTGTCAGAAGGCATCAATACTTGGAAAAAGATATGATGCTGGGGAAAGTTTGGTAAAAGAGAGGAAGATCCACAGCAAAATGAGTTGACACCATGACTGCAACAATGGCTTGAGTGGAGGAGCTGGCGAGGTTGGTGCAGGATGGAACCAGGTTTCCGTCTGTTCATAGAGTCACTGTGGGTCTCAGTTCACTCAATAGCACCTAACATAAACTCAATCTGATCAGAGTTGTTATTATTACCCAGTACAGCAATGTTTCCAAACCTGTGGTTTTGTCTCTCTGCACTATAAACATGCCCTGTTGTTTTTGTTGCTGCTGGTATTTTTATCATCTCTGATTTGTTCAAATTTTCTGGAGATTTAGCTATAATATCATAGTAATTAGGTATTTTTGAACCTATACCAACAACTTCTTTGAGAATGAAGTAGTAATTAAATTAAAAAAGAGAAAAATCAGAAATGGTTTCCACTCAGTAAGGAAATGATGTTTTGAGAATGTTTCTAATTCAGTGCAGAAGGAAGATAAAGGATGATTTTGTTGTTCACATTCTAAGAAATACTATAGTTAGGCAGTCTATAACTATTAATTACATATTGTTCTATGATGAGGAGCCTTTGTGCAGAGTGGACAGTATTAGGATGCTAATCATAAGGTTGGCAGTTCAAATTCACCAGGTCTGCTGGAGAAAAATGGGCAGTCACCTCCCATAAAGAGTTACAGCTTTGGAAGTATGGTAGAGGGCGGCTATGAGTCAGAATCAATAGCCCCCAACAAGGATCCTTTGTGGTCTAATAAGTAAGGAGGTCCTTAGAGGGTGTAATAACACCATAAGTTACTACTGCTTGGATGACACCAACCTTTGCGACTTTATTGTTACCAGTCTTTTTCTTGTCTTCTGTTTCCCAAATGCACATAATATACAAGGTCCTGTAAAAACAGCTCCGGTACAATCCCACAAATCAGTGAAGACACAGCCATTGGATGTTTTTAGTTAGTTTGAAGCTTGGATTTAAATTGGCCACTAACCAGGGAGAGAGGGATGACCCGTCACATTTATGTATTCATGCTGAAGACTCAGCTGGGAATTCTTGGTAGCAGGTCTGAGAAATTCCAGAATGACAGAGACCCTCCTCCTCCTCAAGTTAGCTTGCAGTTCACATTTCTGATTTAGGGTGATAGCAGATCCTCAAATGTAAGAGTTTTCCTTCATCCTTTTTCTTGTATTTAAAATCAAAGAGGAATAAATACCCTCCATTTCTGGTCAGAGCCATTCAAGACAATGGAATGCTGCATTCAAAACAAACCCAAAGGTCAGTTTTAGTAGGACCCACCCATAACATACAATCAATTCCAATCGTTGTGACTGTGTAGGACAGAGTCAAACTTCTCCATGGGGTTTCCAAGGTTGTAATCTATTATTATTATTACTTAATACTGCTATGCTCTTCGAGTTTGTGTACATTGTGTTTCATACTATTCTTCATTCATATTGTATTTCATACAATCATTCCCATGCATTGGGTTTTATAAAATGAATTACCATTGGACCTTGCCCACCATTACCCAATCTTTTCAGGTCCCTGCCAGATCCTTCTCATTTCCTTCACCCCCTCCCTCATAATATTCACCTCCCTGCTTTGTGCTTCCATCTTCCTTGAGAATAACACAGGACAGGGCAAGGTTTCCATCTGTTGTTCATAAGGTTGCTATGAGTTGTAGTCAACTCAATGGCACCTAACAACAGCTATCTTGCTGAACTTGACTATAAGGTGTAATACAAAGATTCTGCCCTAGGAGGCAGGGAACCATAGTCTCATGCCTTCCGGCTGCACATGACTTTGCAACCCTGTGGTTTTGCCCCTCTGCTCCCATCCCATCCTCCTTGGGTCCCCATACATGTTTTACTAGTTAACCTTCTATTTTCAAAATACTGGTCTCATGCAGTATTTGTCCTAATGTGACTGGTTTAGTGTGACCAAGCTATTCCACTGCTAGGAATAGACCCCAAGGAAACTAGAACTGAGACAGAAATGGATATCTGTATACTGTGTTCATAGCAGCATCATTCACCATCTCAAGATCATGGAAATAGCCCAAATGTCCAACTACAACTGAATGGATTGAGAATATGTGGTACATTCACAAAATGGAATACTATGCAGCACTCAGGAGCAATGATTTTGAAAAATACTACACAACTCAGGAGAGACTGGAGAGCATTATGCTGAGCGAAGCAAGGCTGTAATCTGGATGGAACCAGACTTCTCATCTTCCCCCTCAGAGTGGCTGGTGTGTTGCAATGTCTGATCTTTGGTTAATAGCTGAGTGTTTTAAATTCTGTGCTACTGGAGCTCCTTTTGTAGAACTGGATAGTTTCGGTCGGCTCACTGTTACACCCCACCCACGCTGTTGGGGGCTGCCTTCAAGTCAGTCTGGGTTCGTAACAAATATGCCCAGTGGAATGAAATGGTGCCTGGTCCTTGCCACCTATATGATCAGTTGTGAATCAAACTGTAATGATCATAACATTTCTTTCTTCTTTCCTTTGTTCAGTATTTCTATTTAGTGGCACTATACAGAGCCAAATACTCTAGCATTCATAATTTCTGTATGTGCATTTCAATGACATTGGTTAGATACTTCACAGTGTGTCACCATTTTAACTATCTTTACCCAAATTGTTACACCATCATTAATTTCAACTCTGCCCCTTAGGGTTCTCATCTGTGCTTTAGATTAGTTGCTGTCAGCTTGAACTCATAGATAATTCTTTATAATAAGAGTACAATGCTTAAGGCAAACATTATTAATTGAGGTAAACTGATATCTAATTTAACAATGGCTTTGTGCATGTGAAAGCTGGACAATGAATAAGGAAGACCAAAGAAGAATTGATGTCTTTGAATTGTGGTGTTTAATATCTCATAAATGGAAAAGGGGGATGGGCAAAGCCCAAACAAGTCTGTCTTGGAAGAAGTGTATCCGTGTGCTCCTCAGTATCAAGGATAGGGAGGCTTTGTCTCATATATTTCAGGCATCTTATCAGGAGGAGCTGGTCACCAAAAAAAGGTACATCATGCTTGATAAAATAGAGTTGTTGTTGTTGTTGTTGTTATGTGCCGTCGAGTCATTTGTGACTCATAGCAACCCTATGTACAACAGCCCTAAACACTGCTCTATCTTGTGCCAGTCTCATTGCCTCTGACACACCCATCCCGATTACCCCAGTCACTGAATCAATCCACCTCACAGAGGGTCTTCCCCTCCTGTGCTGTCCCTCCACTCTGCCCAGCATGATGTCCCTTTGCAAAGACCTGTCTCTCCTTACAACATATCCGAAGTATGTCAGGCGAAGCCCCAGAATCCTTGCCTCCAAGGAGCAGCCTGGTTTAACCCTCTCTAGGATGAATCTTTTTGTTTTCTTGGCAGTCCATGGTACATTCAATACTCTTCTCCAGCACCACAGCTCAAAGGCGTCAATTCTCCTTCTATCCTCCCTAGTAATTGTCCAATTCTCTGATGCATAACAAGTGATTGCAAAAACCATGGCCTGTATCAGGCGCACCTTAGTCTCCAGAGAGACACTGTTGCTCTTGAGCACTTTAGAGAGGTCCCTAACAGCAGACTTTCCCATCGCAATATGTTTTTTTATTTCCTGGCTACTGGTGCCAAGAGTGTTGACCGTGGAACCGAGCAGACTGAAGCTGTGAACAATCTCGATCTCTTCACCATCCATCCTGATGCTACCGATTGGTCCGGTGGTGAGAATTTTTGTCTTCTTGACATTGAGCCTCAGTCCTTATTGAAGGCTGCAGTCCTTGACCCTCTGCAACAAGTGCATGAGGTCCTCTTCAGTTTCAGCAAGCAGGGTTGTGTCATCTGCATAACGCAGATTGTTGGTAGATCGTCCACCAATCCTAACGCCACGCTTCTCCTCATAGAGCCCAGCCTCTCGGATAATCTGCTCTGCATACAGGTTGAAAAGGTATGGAGGGGCGTCAAAAAAGAGGAAGTCCCTAATTAGACAGATTGACCCAGTGGCTGTAATGGTGGGTTTAAGCCCAGCAGTGACTGTGAGGGTGGCACAGGAGGGAGCAATCTTCCTTCCTCTTGGACATAAGGTCCCTACAAGTTGGAAACCTAACAACAGCATCAAAGGATACTTTGCTTCCAAGTTTAAAGATTAATTCTTTCTAGGCAACCGATCCATGAGTCTCCCCACTTCCAATGAATCTAGTAAGTCTGGTTTCCACATGAAATTGAAGTTCGGTTCCTTGATTTTCCTCCTTTTCATGAGATTTCCTAGCCTCATGACAGGTAAGATATAACCCATGGTGGCAGTTAAACTTGCAGTCCATTTCCTGCTCTGAGTGCTGAATTTCCTGGGTATCAACAAGCAGAACCTGGTTTGGTTATTGTCTGGAGCTGCTGTTGTAATTGTGAAATTATATCAAATATTCTAAAAAATAGTGACTGTCTGCAATAAAGGGGAACCTTGGCGCTGACTGGGGTAATGCATTCTTTACCATTGAGTTGGAACCAACTTATAACTGGTACTCCATTGTATTTCCAAGCCTGTAAATTACTTGAGAGGAAATTACTCATCTTTCTCCCTCAGTTGCTTGTGCATTTGAACTACAAAAGGCTTGGTGTTTGGGTTAGCAGTGCAACTCCCAACAAACTATGCCATGATGGGGAAATATTTGTAAAATGATTCATAGGGTTATCATTGGTTGATTTTCAGAAATAGATCACCAGGCCTTCCTTCCTGGTCTGCCTTTGTCTTAGAAGATCTACTAAAATCTGCTTAGCAACATAGCAACATGCCAACCTCACTGAGAGGTGATGACTGTATGAAGTGCATTTTCCAAGAATCAAGGCCAGGTCTTTGGATCGGAAGAGGAGAATTCTACCACTGATGCACAACTATCTCCTATGTACCAGTCATCAACTCAACTCAGTGCTGTCAAGTTGAAAATGATTCATAGTTGACTCTCCAGTGAGTTTTCAGAGGCTGTAAATGGCACAGGAGGAGATCATTCATCTTTCTTTTGTAGAGTAGCTGGTGGATTTGAACCACATGCCTTTGGGTTGCTTTGCATCTCTTTACCCACTTGTCTACCAGATCTCCCTACACTAACCATAGAACCTTTTAAATAACTTTGCCTTAGGTAGAACTCTAACATCAATAATTCATTCAGGAAGGCAGACTCCAGAGACCTTGTTATGGTTCATCTTACTTTTGTGTAATTGCACTCACCCCACCCCTCACACATACACACAGGTTGTGTGCCGTGATTTGCAGAGATATTGAGACACCTGGTTGTAATTCCTCATTTCTGATCCATTATTATTCTTCCTAATTTTGCAGAGTCATTTGCTGGATAAGGCCATTTAGAAAACAAATGCATATTTTAATAGCTAATATTGAATTTACATTTATATCTCAGGTGTATAGGGATAATGATATGGCAATTAAAGGCAAATACATAATTTTTAGACATGACTAGGGATTATTCTGCTGACAGAATAAGTGCTGACTTAGATATTTAACTGAATTCTAAATTTTTTAAAGCTTTGGGGATTTTTGACTGGTGATGGATGGTTTAGTACTTTCAAATTTTAGGTGGAAAAAACATCCCTGTACTTTGTGCCTTTACCAAGACATCTCAAAAACATGAGTTTATTGAATCATTCACAGTGTATTGATTGACTGTTGTTGTTGTTGTTGTTGTTGTGGTTGTTGTTGTGTGTTGTCAAGTCACTTGCGACTCATAGCGACCCTATGTACAACAGCCCTAAACTCTGCTCTGTCCTGTGCCAATCGCACTGTCTCTGACACTCCCATCCCGATTATCCCAGTCACTGGATCAATCCACCTCATAGAGGGCCTTCCCCTCCTGCGCCGTCCCTCCACCCTCCCAAGCATGATGTCCTTCTCCAAGGACCGGTCTCTCCTCACAACATGTCCAAAATATGTTAGACGGAGCCTCAGAATCCTTGCCTCCAAGGATCCACTCGGTTTAACCCTTTCCAGGACAAATCTGTTTGTTTTCCTAGCAGTCCATGGTATTCTCAATACTCTTCTCCAGCTCAAAGGCATCAATTCTCCTTCTATCCTCCTTGGTCATTGTCCAACTCTCTGATGCATAACAAGTGATTGCGAAGACGATGGCCTGTATCAGACGCACCTTAGTCTCCAGAGAGACACCATTGCTCTTCAGTACTTTGGAGAGGTCCCTAACAGCAGACTTTCCCATGGCAATGCGCCTCCCTGGAGGCTTATTCTCAATTAGAATTATGAATGTTCTCTCTTTGCCCAGCCTCCCAATTGATTAGTGAACTAAAAAAGTGGTGTGTACATTGTGATTCCACATATGTGTGCTTGTGACACACAGTTATGTGTCATGCCCATGATATGTGTTAAAATGGAATCTAATATGATATGAACATTTATGCACATGACTAAAATTACCAGCAATAGCCTTCATGGATTTTCCATGTTCTTGTTAATAACCTTTTGTTTCACTTCTAAATCAATAGTGCCCTTTTGGTTTTATCACTGGCATTGGTTTCACAGCATTTGGTAGTCATGATGCACCTCAGGGTAATAGTTTTGAAAGAAAATTAAACAAAGATAATGGTACACAACACTCAAAAGGCTTGTGGTGCAAGAGATTATATTTCCTTCCTATGGGTCAACACATACACTGTTACACAGAAAGCTTTTCAGATAGAAAGTACAGCACAGTGCATACATAAGACAGTAACATAGATGTTGATTATGACTGTCAAGATGTGCATTATAAGTTGTATATGCACTGTACCATTATATGCTTTGTGGCACAATTACTTTGTATATAAGAAATGGCAACACATGTGTGTAGGGAGCTGTTGTATTTGCTCTATCTTGTTACATCCATCACTTCCTCTCACATACTTTGGGCATGTTATTAGGAGGTTAGAAAAGTCCTTGGAAAAGCACATCTTGCTTAGAAAAGTGGGGAGTCAGTGAAGGAGGAGAAGACCCTCAATGAGATCATTTGATACAGTGACACTTGTAACAATGAGTTCATGTACGGCCGAGAAGATAAAGATAGGACAGAATTCAGATCTGTCATTTATAGGGTCGCTGTGAATTGTACTTGACAGCTCCTAACAGCCACCACCTCCTGTATTCCAATCTGGATTTCTTAACTTTATGATAACCTTATGGGACCACAGATGTTTAAACATACAGACATTGCTGGAACAAACTTTAAGTGCTATTTTAAGTGGTATCTGACTATACTGTGCCGGACCCTCTCTCTTTCTCTGTCTCTCTTGCTCTCTCTTGCACACTGTGTGTGTGTGTGTGTGTGCGTGTGTTTTGTCAGTAGATTCCAACTCAAAGCAACCCTGTATGGTAGAGTCGTCTTTTTTTTTTTTTTTTAGGGCAAAGTTCAGCTACCCCCTTTATTGTTTTTCC
>NW_006399778.1:20029568-20061545 GCF_000299155.1 Elephantulus edwardii | reverse complement strand
CTATTGTGAACAAAGCAGCAATAAATGAGAGTGTGCATATATCTGCTTGGGTGACAATTCAGGTTTCCTTAAGGTATTCCCAGAAGTGGAATTGCTGGGTCAAATAGTATTTCTATTTGCAACTTTTTGAGAAAGCGCCATACTGCCTTCCATAGTGGTTGCACTATTTTACACTCCCATCAGCAGTGAATAAGGGTTCCAGTTTCTCCACAACTTCGCCAGCATTTATTGTTTGCTGCTCTGTTGAATTTTGCTCTTCTTACTCAGGTTAGATGGTATCTCATAGTTGTTTTAATTTTCATCTCTTGGTAGAGTCTTCTTGACTATAATATTTATAGAATCAGGTCACCAGGTCTCTATGTATTTCTGGAGGCAATGGGAGCTCAGTGGTAGAATTCTTGCCTTCCATGTAGGAGATTTCAGATTGACTTCCTGATCAGTATGCCTCATGCATAACCTCTACCTACCAATCAGAGAACACTTTGTGTTCCTGTGATCCTGAACAGGTTGAATGGGGCTTTCAGCCTTAAATGAACATGACATTTACTTCTGAAAATCGGCCAGTGAAAACCCTATGTATTCACAACCAATGGTGCAGGAGTCAGCAGTGTTGTGTGTGGAGTCACCTCAAGACTCAGCAGCTGCTAACAATGTGTGCATATGCATACATATATATGTGCTTATGTGCATGTATGTATTGTAGATATAAATACAAACTTCACACTAGAGCTATGATGGCCTAGTGGGTAGAGAGTTGCAGTGTCAACTCAAAGGTAGGTGGTTCAATCTCCTCCATGTGATTTACAGCTTCTGAAAACACAATAGAGGGTCAGCTACAACTCAACAGCAGTGATTTTGAATTGGGTTTTGGTTACTTGGGGGGGGGGTCCTCTCTTTCTTTCTTTCTTTCTCTCTCTCTCTCTCCCCCCCCCACCCCGCAACTTAACCTCAGTGAGTTTGGGTTTGGGTTACTTGGGGGTCTCTCTCTCTCTCCACCAAAAATGTTTTAACTGCTTTCCATTGTTACACATTTTCTTCCACCCTTCCTTCCTCCCTCCCCCAGCCCTCCACACAATATGCAGTGTTGGGTTTGGTTGGTTGGTTGTTTTTCAGGTATCTGTGTATATTTTTATATAATGTGTGTATACGTATGTATTTACAGTCATCTTTCAGTGCATATGTTGTTGTCAGGTGATGTCAAGTTGAATACAACTCATAGTGACCTTACGCAGAACTGAACTCTGCCCTATCCTATCCTATCCTATCCTATCCTATCCTATCCTATCCTATCCCATCTTTATTATCGCCAACAGGAGGTTCAGGTGTTCCATGTCAATTCCCAAGGTTAAGTGGGGATGTTCATGCTGTCTATCCCCAAGAGATAGAACAACAATCATCAAACTGTTTTGGTTATTGGACCACTTGGGGCACGATGAAAGAATGATGAACCCCCCCTATCACCTCCAGCTCTGGTGCTGTCATTCATGACCTGCTCCATGCAGACAGGTCAGTGGTTTGAACCCACCAAATGCTCCCAGAGAGAGAGAAAGATAGACAGTCTCCAACTATAAAGATTTCAAGTTTCAGAAACCAGAATGGAGGTTGTTATAAGTCAAAATTGACCCAGTGGCAGTGAGTTATGGATTGTTGTTTTTTAAAATATCCACTGTAGGAAGGCGATTTTCCAGGGGTTAAAATACGAATGGAAAGGTAGAGGAAGCAATCATTTTTACCTGCCCGGAAGCAGGAAAGGCACGTTGTTCTCATTGTAAAAGTCAGTATTTTAAACCATTCTGTAGACCACATGGAAGATGTTCAAAGCCACCACCCGGAAAGAGGCTATCCTGACTTTAGAGAGTGAAACTCTTCAAGCTGCTGATCCCAGATTTGTTATCTTAAATTATTTTATCCTGAAATTGCAAAGAAAAACAGATTCCCAGTGGATACTTGCCTGACCCAGAGGTTTAACCACTGAAGTTACAGAGGCTGTAGATTTTCTTTGTTTAAATAACTGCCCTAACTTTGACCTTCCCTTTCTCCTATAAATCTGGAAGGGGGAGTGGTGTGAAGAGCATGAATGTTAGGGTAAGAGTCTTAGTCCTCCATACTTGTCACTTGGAGTTCAATAGAGCATAATTGTCACTTTAATTAAATAGACACTCTGCTTCTCATAGGTGTTTGGCAGCAAATCCGCAAGTATTTTGCATGGGAGGGAACTTATCTTTATTTCTGGGCTCAGAGTGTCGAGTGCAGTAGTCACTGGGGTACTCAGCTCAGTCCCCATTATAAAGGCCGAGCTGGAGAATTGTACTAATGTGCAGAGGGCCCCCCCACCCCGCCCCTGAGCGGCTACTCCCGCTGAGATGGTGATGGGTTGCACTTAATGGAGAAGATTTAAAATGTAGCATGCAGGCTACGCGGGATTTTAACTGGAGGCAGCAACACAGCTTTAGCACCAAGCTAGGAGGAGATGGGCTATTAATCCTTTTGACATTCCCTTTGAATACCATCATATTTCAGTCCTGTTAAGCCGGGGGGCCATTGTTTATCAGACTCCCTCCACGTGCAGGACTTCTTGAAGCACCAAGGCTGCAGAGGCACAGCCGGGCTCTGTGCCTTTAAGAAGGCAGTTGACTTCAGCACTGCCAACCCCTTGCTCTCCTCAGCTCCAAGATAAACTCAGGCAGCGCCCAGCTGCCTTGGCTTGCCCATCTGTCACTGGCCAAGCAAGGGGTCAGTGGGTCGGCTGCCCTTTAGTTGGAATGCTGCAGAAAAGGAAAAAGAAAAGGGCATCTGGAAAAGAGCAAGTGGATGAGGGAGGTGATGAGACAGAGGATCCAGAATTCCAACTGCAACTAGACCCCATTCCTTCACCAAGTCTGTCCTCATCCCACCACGCCATCTGAAACATTTAAGCATCATTTGTTCATTCATCAAGCATTTTTCCAGGTTCTTGTAACATGCCCCGGGGGCTCTAGTGGTGTCGTCTATAGGAAGTTGCAGGGCTAACTCAGGACCTCACTTCTCTTGCACTTTGAACCCACTAGCTATTACAAGGGAGAAAGATGGACAGCTTCCCCTGGTGCGGTTTACAGCTTCAGGAATCTGCTAGAGAGCCAGCAGAGTCAGTCCCAACTCTATAGCAGTGACTTTTGACAGTGATATACACACTGCTAGGTGCCCCCGATTTGAGGGTGAAGCCTCTGGTCATCTGACAATCTCGGAATGGGTGGGAAGAGCCCCTCACAGTCCATAGCCTCCAAGGACGCAGGAGCTGGACAGAGAAATGTCACATAGGGTTGAGAGTGTGGGCAAAATCCTTTTACTTACTTGAGCCTCAGTTTCCTCATCTGCAGAATGGGGATACTAATGATTGCTCTCTTAGAGAGCTGTTTAAAAGATTGTTACTTTAATGTTCTGTAACAGTTGAGTTTTGCTATTAAGAAATTTCTAATGTAATGAGTGTTACAAAAGAACAAATATAGAATGCTAGGATAGTGTATGACAGGGGAAATTTACCTTACCTAGGAAGGGAAGGCACTCACAATGATGCAATGTTAAAGCAGAGACTTGAACATAAACTCAAAGACTCTTGTCTTTGAGAGTTCACAGGATGACAAGGTGAGGCCTCACCAGATTCCTGCCTTCCTTCTGCTGCATTAGAAGCTCCTTGAGAACAGAGCATATACTTGTACATGTTTCTAGCACTTACATATTGTAAGGTGCTGTCAAGTTGACTGTGGCTCATAGCAGAGTTATGAACAACAGATCAGGACTTAGCACCGCCCATCCTCAGTCTCCAACCACGTGTTGCCATCACTTTCTCAATCCATCTCCTTGAGGGTCTTCCTCTCTTTTGCTGACTCTCTACTTTATCTAGCATGATGTCACTTTCCAAGGCCTGGCGGCTCCTGACAGGATGCTCAAAGTATACAAATGGCTGAATCTCCCTCCCACTCAGACACTGAAAGAAAATTTGAAGATTAGAGCCAGCTCCAGATGTGGCCTCAGGAAAGCTCCAGTCAGCCTTTGAGATCCGCAGAGCCAGATTCAGTCAGCACTGAGTCAGCTCTGTCTCAAAGAGATCTCACATGAGCCAGAGTTCAGCTAAGCAGGGTTTTCAATCACTGTTTTTTTCCAAAGCAGATCACCAGGCCTTGCTTTCATAGCACCTATGGGTAGACCCAATCTTCCAGCCTTGCAGTTAACCATTTACCTCACCAGGGTTAAAAATATGTAAGGCTTTCCTTATCAAGCTACTTGAGAATGTTCCAGTGTGTTACCAAGGAGCTGGACCAAGGCTCTTAGACTGTCAGCGGGGAGGGCTCTCGCACACAGGCTGTCCCTCACAGAGCAGTCTCCTGGCCAGGAGGTTAAAGACTTTTCTGGGAGAGGAATGTAGAGGGCAAGGGGCCCAGCAGCTTTGGAATGCCCCTCTTCACTGACCTTCACCCATTACTCCTCCCTTTACCTCTTCCCTAGACAGGCTAGCTTTTAGGGGCGCTTCAAGTCCCCAATCCCATCAGCAAAAGCATGCCCTGATTTATACAAGGGGTGTGATCCTGACAATTTATTTGTGAATCTTGCTTGTTTTGGTGAATGCAGGAAAGAAGCATGTGAATATACAACATGCTATAAATAATTCAGTTTTCCTTTAGCTACTAAATTAATTTTGCATGTGCAATATTTTTAAATTGTCACCCATGCCAAGCTAGCTCCTCCAACCTGAGTCTGTAACTTTGGGTTCCTCCCTGCCGCACCCTCACTGCTTGATAGTCCTTTAGGATATGCTGAAGGTGGGCAGCGTCACACACCCCCAGTTCCCACCCAGCTTCCTGCCTCCCACTCCCAGAATTAATGGCTCAGAAAATACTTCAGTCCCCTTAAAGAATATGGCTTTAAAGGGATCCTGAGACACTTCTTTATTTTATGATAAAGAGAAGCTCCATTCTGTGTTTTGAAATTTTGAGTTGAGAGAACATTCAGCTCCATTCCTGACTCTAAGAGGGTACTGGTTAGCCCATGGACTGCCTAGAGAACAAATAGGTCTGTCTTGGAGAAAGTGAAATCAGACTGCTTCTTGAATGTAAAGATGGTGGAACTTCATCGCACATACTTTGGTCACGTTATTTAAGAAGCATCAGTCTTTGGAGAAGGACATCATACTTGGAAAGGTGGAGGGTTGACATAAGAGCAGAAGATCCTGGATGAGATTAATTGACACAGTGACTGTAGCAAAGGGATCAAGACTAGTATAGATGATGTGGAAAGCACAGTAGAGGGCAAGTTTCATTCAATGACACAAAACAACAGCAGCAGCATATCATGATCTGAGCCCTTCATTCATGGTAAAGATACTGATGATGCTCCCTGTGTGCTGAGCCTTTGCTAATGAAAGCAAGGAGAGGGCAGATCAAGGTGACTTCACCTCCAAAGAGTTCATGATCATAAACCCACTGCTGTCAAGTTGATCCTGACTCATAGTGACCCTCCATCTGGTTTCTGAGGCTATAAACATTTATGGGAGATGACGTCTCATCTTTCTGCCATGTAGAGGCTGATGGATTCGAACCCCTGACCTGTCAACTTTGACATGTTGAGTGCTACACCACCAGAGCTCCTAGTCACAAAGGAGTGCCATATGATGTTTAAACGATTTGCATAGGGAATTAATAAAAACATCAGCTTTAGGGGTGAGGCGCCAACTTTCTTTTGATGTTGAGTGTTGATTAGGTTCATTGCAAGTGAGACAAGAATCCATATTCTAGACGTGAGAGACCACCCGGGTGGGTGGGTGACGGTATGCCATGTGGTCTAAGCAGGTTAATGGTGCTGAGCCTGAAGGTTTGAGCAGAGTATGTCAGGAGGAGCCAGGTAATGAGTCTTGTACATCACACTACGAGTAGGGTGGGGAGAGGCTGTATGCAGAGTTTGGGCAGGTGAGTAACAGCACAGGATTGCTGTGTCCTGCCTGCCCCCTTCCCTGCATCCCCTCGGGTAGGGCTTTATCATCTTCACAGACAAATGGTTCTCAAACTTAGCAGCAATTGCTGTTGCCTGGCTGACTTGGTAAAATGCAGATGGCCAGCCCCAACCTCAGAACTTCTTCTGATCCAGAAGGTCCAGGATGGAACTAAGAATTTTCATTTCTACTGAGCAACCAGGGAAAGCAGATGCTGCTGGTCAAGGGACCACACACTTCGAGAACTTGGACTTTTAAGAAATCAGTCAGGACACGTACCAAAACTGAGTTGCCACCGAGTCAATACTAACTCATGTCAAGCCCATAGGTGTCAGGATAGAACTGCGCTCTAAAGGGTTTGTTGGTTTGTTTGTTTTTTTATGGCTGATTTTGGGGAAGTCACTTGCCAGGCCTTTCTTTCATGGGACCTGTCCGTAGTTTCTCAGCAGCTGAACACTTTATCTCTTTGTACCACCTTGAGACTCCTTCAGACCAATTACAGAAAGGCAGAGTAAATCCCAAGCCCCCTGCTATTGAGTCAGTCTGGCTGATGGCACCCCACCATCCAGGTTCCAGGGATGCCAATCTCTCTGAGAGGAGACCATCTTTCTCCCCAAAATTTACCAGCAGGTAAATTCAAATGGTCAACTTTTGGTTAGCAGCCCAAAGCATTATGCTGTGCACGTCTAGATGAACTAGGTTCCCTTCCATCTGGTGAGAGAGAATGGAAAGGCAGAGGAAAAAGTGAACAGGGCCAGGCACACAGTGCAGTGAATGGCAGCCAGTGCGGTCCTGAACTCACACCCTGGGTCCCAGACGAGAGTAGGTGATCCTGCAGCCCTGCTCACTGTTGTTGCCAAGTGCTGTCACGTTGGCAATGAGTCATAATTACCTTATTGAGAACAGATCTGTGCCTTGCCCTGTCCTATGCCAGCCTCATGATCTCCACAATGCTTGAACCACTGTTACAGTCACTGTGTCAGCCTAGCTTTTGGGACATCTTCCTCTCTTCCTCTGACCCTCTTCATTTCCTAGTATGATGTCCTTTTGCAAGAACTGTCCCTTCCTAACAACATGTTCAAAATAAGTAACATGAGGCTTCACCGTCCTTGCCTCTAAGGTGCACTTCCTCCAAGACCTAGCAGTTTGTTCTTTTGGCAATCCATGGGCTATTCAGTACTCTTCTCCAACACCACAATTCAAAGGCCTTGACTCTTCTTCCATCATCCTTACTCACTGTCCAGCTCTCAGATGCATAGGAAGCCGTCAGGCACACCTTAGCCTTTAAGCTGATCTCATTGCTCTTTATCACTTAGGAAAAATAAAATCACAGAAGAAGAAACATTCACTTCTTTTTTAAATATCTATGCCCAACTCATCCCATCAGAAACAACTTAAATTCCTTATTGTTTTTATCACCTCTGTCCCCTCCGAGAGTAAGCACCACCCGTTGGAAGTCGTTGTTTTAGAATTCCTTTCCCATTGCTTTACATGCTCTGTTATCACTTTTTTCTGGTCAATTAGGACTCCCTGGCAGTGGGAAGCTTCACACGTCCCCACCTCTCTTCCTTCCTTCCACCCTCACACTTTATGGGCCATAAAAGGCTCCACTCCCCTCTATAAGAGTGCAGCTGGAAAGAAGCCCTGAGAGACAGCTCCTTTTTTAATAAAAAGAAGCTTCTTTCTCAGCTTTGACATTTTGAGTTGTCCACTGTTGGGACAAGCAGGTCTGGTGGTGCAGTGATGAAGCACTCAACTGCTAAATTAAAGCTTAGTGACTTTAAACCACCAGCTGCTCTTCGGAAGAAGGACGTGACTCTGCTTCGATGAATGTGATTGCCTTAAAAGCCCTGTGGGGCAGTGCAGGGGGCTCTGGTGGCCTAATGTTAAGAAACTGCCCTGCTATTCCAAAGGCATGCAGTTCAAATCCACCAGCTACTCCAGGGGAGAAGGATGTGGGCAGTCTCCTCCCATGTGATTTAGTGCCTCTGAAAATGTGCCGGAAGGTGAGCTATGAATTAATTCTGGCATGAAGACATTCAGGTGTTCAATGACAACAACATAGTGTTTCTGTGAGTCAGAATTGACTGGCAATAACAAGTATGTTGAGGCGGTGGTCTCTGGGTCCCAGTGACTCTGCCCTATATCTTGGGCTCTGTGCCCCCGACTCCATCTACTATTCCTGCCTTTCTCCTCACCTCAGTCTCCTCGAATGCTCCATCCTTCCGTGGATGTGGTCAAAGGATCCAGTAGAAAAACTGCTCCCCAGAGAGCAGAGCCACTAAAAGAGGCAGAAATGAGGGTCACTAGCATAGACTTGTCACAAAATCCCTGTGCTTTCTCTGGAATGTAAGGCAAGAATGTGAGTAGAGGAATGTGTGAAGCACAATGTATATAACCAAAGCACGATTTGTATGAATTTTATATGCAAGCCAATATAAAATAAAATAATTTTTAAAAAGAGTGATCACATTTCGTATTCTTGGCTAGGTTTGTTTTGGGTGTTGTTGTTGTTGTTGTTGTTGTTGTTGTTTTGGCTAGGTTCTTGGAGATGTGCCTATGTCTTTGCTTCCATAGAAAGTGTTTTCTCATCACTTCTCGGCCTTTTGGCTAAGATCAAGTGTAGAAAGTGTTTTCTCTCTCTCTCTCTCTCTCTCTCTCTCTCTCTCTCTCACACACACACACATACACACACTCACACATACGTTGTTGTCGAATGACCCACTGAGTTTCTAAATCCCACAGGAGGGAACTGCCCATCTGCATCCCAAAGAGCGAGAGGCGGTTCACGCTGCCAGAGAAGCTTGGCCTTTAGGTTTAGCTGCCCACTCTCCACAGACTTATGCCACCAGAGTGGTTTGAAATCCTCAAGATTCTCTCTGCCCTAAGAGCTAACCAACCAGGAAGCTTCCTGCATGTGGGTAGTTTGAACCCCTCAGCAGCCAGGTTGGAAAGGCCTAGAGATCCGCTTTAATAGAGTTTTCCACGAAGAAGCCTGTGGAGCAGCAATACTGTATGACCTGTGGGATCCCCAGGAGTCAGAATCAACTTTGCTTTACATACTCTGATCTCACCTCTTTCAGGGACACTTCAGACTGGCCATATATTTGTCCTGTTAGTTTGTCTTGGCAGTGCCGCGTCCAAAGACTGTCTCCACTTTGCTGTGTGCCGACTCTTAGATCAGTTGCATTTCTTGGACACATTTTGCAGCTTTTCCTACTGCAGTCAGCACTGATTTCAGCTACGGGTCCGCCATGTAAGCAGACTGGTGGAAATGTGCTGAGGGTCATTTCAGCTGGGGGTGGGGAGGCATATAAAGTGCCAAGGGGTTGGCGCTGGGGTGCGGGTGGCGCAAGGGCATCTGTTCCTCTGTGTCATCTGTGCCCCCAGACATCTGCTAAAACCTCCGTCAGCCCATCTGGCCCTGGGCCGGGAGCCACATGGTGGCTGCTGAGTTACCCTGTGGGTTGGTGCCTGGCTGCGTGGAGGATCTCCACAGCATATGGAAATAATTCCGCTGCCCCCACCCTCGGAGGCTCCAGCAAGCTCATCTCTACACACCAAGCTCAAGCATGACCTTGTCCACAATACCATCCAATGTCCCATCCTTTGGAATTGTTCTTGGTACTTGAGAGAAACTCTCTAAGTGAGTACTTCCTCAAAGCCATCGTGTTTTGCTGTATGTTGTTGAATTTATTCCAGCTCGTTGCAGCTCTGCATAACAAATAGGCATGTGAAATGAAGACATCCTGGTGACACAATGATTAAGTGCTTGGCTGTGAACTGAAGGGTTGGTGGTTCAAACCCAACAGCTGATCCCTGGGAGGAAAACTTAGCAGTCTGTTTCCATAAAGACTACAACTTTGGAACTCTAGGGCAGCTCTGCGTTGTCCTACAAGTTTTCTGTGAGTCTGAATGCTCTCGTCAGCAATGGAAGGCTTTGATTCTTTTGGAAGCAAATCCTCAAGCCGTTCTTCCACTCTGCCTGTGTGGAAGGTTTGAAAGAAAGGTTTGAACTGCCAACCTTTAGATTAACAAGCAATTGTAAACTGTGCCACCCAAGTTCCTGCAACAGGCCGCTAGCAGCCTGTTCACCATCCTGGCCTCCTCGTGTGTGTCAGGGTGGAGCTGTGTTCTAGAGGGTCTTCAGTGGCTGTGACTGTTCAGTAGATCATCAGTCCTTTCTTCTAGGGCACGTCTGGGTGGGTTCGAAATGCCAACCTTTCAGTTAGTAAATCTTGTCACTTCTGAATACATTTCTCTCTTCTTTGTGCCTCCTGCTTTGCTAGACCCTGGGGATACAATGGTGAATAGAAGCGGACCTCCTCAACTCTCTTGGAACCTCCATTGAAGAAAAGGCTACCATCCACAAGCTCAGCAGCAAATAATTTAGTTGTAGTTTGTAAAAGTGCAACATTTTAACCAATCAATGCAAGAGGGAGTGATGGCGGTGGGTTTACTATCTTCAGATTCTCTGAAGAACTACCCAATAAGCTGAACCCTGAATAACAGGAAGTTATGGTTGTGTTGCCTTCGATTTGATTCCAACTCATTGCCACTCACTCAACAGAAGGGATTCTAACATGGAAAAGGACCCCAGTGGTACAAGGGTTTTAGCACTCACTATTCACTAAAAGTCCCATGGTTTAAACACAACAGCCACTCCAAAGGAAGAGAGATGAGACAGCCATGGTGGCCTGATTAACAGCCACATCTTAGAGGCAAAAGATCCTGACTTGTAATGAGTTCCAGTTCCCACGTTGTATACATCCCAACTGTGACCAAATTCAAACTGCCGATGTGATGGCATAGGAAAAGATGCTGGCATAGCCCTCAGGAGAGTCAGCCATGCACAGATCTGAAGAGTGGGATATCCAGGCAAAGGAAACAACAAATGCAAAGTCCCTGCTGTTGTTGTTGTTGTTATGTGCCATTGGGTCACGCATGACACATAGTAACCCTATGCACAATAGCTCTGAATTCTGTCCTATCCTGAGCCAATCTCACTGTCTCCAACACACGTGTCCCTATGACCATAGTCACAGTGTCAATTCATCTCTTGTACGTCCTCCTGTCTTGCACTGTCTCTCTATCCTTCCAAGCACCATGTTCTTCTCCAAAGACTGGTCCCTCCTGGCCACATGCCTAAAGTCTGTGAGACGGAGTTTCAAAATCCTTGCCTTCAGAGAGCAAATTTGTTTCACCCTCTCCAAGACAGACTTGTTTCTCTCTTGGTAGGCCATGGTATGAACCATACTGTCCTCCAGCACCACAACTCAAAGGCATCAGTTCTTCTTGTCATCATTCATTGTCCAGTTCTCTGATGCATAGCAAATAATTGCAAAGATTATGTCCTGAATCAGGTGGACCTTAGTTTCTAGACTGTCATCTTTACATATCAACACTCTGGAGAGGCCCCTGATGGTAGACTTTCCTAATCCAATTTACTTTTCATTTTCTGGCTGCTGGTTCCAGGAAATTGTTGACAATCTCAATCTCTTCTCCATCAATCATGGTGCAGCCAATTGGCCCAGTGGTGAGAATCTTTGGGTTTGTTTTTTGTTTGGTTTTGTTTTGGTTTTTTGTTTTTGTTTTTGTTTTTATGTTGAGCTTCAATCCATGTTGAAGACCATAATCCTTTGCTTTCTGCAGAAGATGCTTCCGGTCTTTCTGAGTTTCATCCAACAAGGTTGTGTCATTAGCATAACGCAAATTGTGAATGAGTCTTCCTCCAATTCTAATGCCACATTTCTCCTCATGAAGACCAGCTTCCAAATGATCTGTTCTGAATATAAATTGAAAAGATATTTATACAAACTTTGTAGGTAAACCAGTATAAAATAAAAGTTTTATTTTATTTTTAAAGAAGAAAAGGTATGCACTCCTTTCCTGATTTTGAACCATGCAGTGTTTCCTTGCTCTGTTCTGATGACTGCCTCCTGGTCTAAATATAGGTTTCACATGGACACCATCAGGTGTTCTGAAAGTAAATACACTCTGGTCAAGGAAGAGAAAAGAGATCATTGTGGCCCAGTCACAGTGAGCAAGGGACAGGGAAGCTAAGGCTGGAGACAGGGAAGAGGCCAAACCAGGGAAAGAGATAGAGATACAAAAATAAGCTAGATCCCATTGCCCTTGTGCACCAGAAAGAATTATGGATATGAAAGTCTTTAAAATCTTCAGTGGCAAATATGATGATGATGATGATGCAAATTACCACACTGACAATTTTTTAAAATTTTTTAAAAATGAGGTTTCTTTGCCTTTGATGCATTGTAATCCCGCACATGTTAGAGTAACTGTGCAAAAGGGCTTGTCAGTAGCTGCTTCTGGAAAGATCAGGTCTTTCTTCGGAAGCATCTCCAGATTTGAACCTCCAGCCTGTCAGTTAACAGTCGAATCATTTGACTGCTTGCTCCCCATTCCCTCAGCTCCCCTATTATTTGCAACAGTGAAAGATGGCATGCTTAGAATTTGGAAGAAAAGGGGATTTTCCCAGGCTGCTCTTGAAAATTCATTTTAATGGATAAAATAGTGGGGATCATGGTCACTACCCTCATTCACATCCCATTTTCCATATCCAATGGAAGCATTTGTTTACTACTTAAAAGACTAGATAGACTATTTTGACTGAAAAAATATTCATGTAATGACAGATGTGTCCACATATTCACCATTTACTTAAGGATGTCACTGGGGTAGAAGTTGACTGTAGAATGTACAGTTTTATCTACAGATACAGTGGGTGCCCACCTGAAGTCAGAACTCAGGAAATGTATCTGAGTGGTTTTCCTTGTCTCATTCTCACTCCTCACTGTCATGGAGTCGAGTCCCGCCCGTAGTTACCCTCCATTGGTCTCTGAAGTTGTCAATCTTTACGAGAAGAGACTGCCCATCTTTCTCCCTCAGGGCAGCTGGTGGATTTTAACTGATGACCTTTTGTTTCACAGCACAATGTGCTGTACATTGTGCCACCAGAGCTCCTTGTTCTTTGCTGTTATTAGGTCCTATCGAGTTGACTGTAACTCCAGTGACTGTATTCACAACAGGTCTGAACCTTGACCTGCCCTGTGCCATCCTCATGATCATGTTGTCCTTCTCAAGCCCACGATGGTGGTCGCTGTGACAATCAATCTCATTGAGGGTCTTCTCTTTTGCTGTCCCTCCGCCTTTCCTAGCATGACGTCTCTCACCAAGGCTGGTTCCTCCTGAAAACGTACCCTTGTTCTTAGTTATTTCTTGTTTTCCTAGCCTTAGCTAACAAGAAAAGAGCTAGAGGAATTGCTTGGTCTTTGCAAGGAATTAGCCCATCTCTGAAATGGTTTGGAGGCAATGGCTGGTGATTCAATGGTATAATTCTCATTTTCCATGCGGAGTCCTGGCTTCGATTCCTGGCCACCACGCCATAAGTGCAACTATCACTCTGTCTGTCATTGGAGGCTTATGTGGTGCTGTAATGTCCAACAAGTTTCAGTGGAGCTTCTAGACTAAGATGAACGAGGGAGAAAGGCCTGGCAATAAACTTGTGAAAATCAGCTCATGAACGCCCTGTGAATCTCAGCAGTGCCATCTGCCCAGGGATGGTGGAAGACCAGGCTGCCTTTCATGAGCTCACCCTGAGTTAGAGGCTGATTCTAAGGCAGCCAGCAGCAGCGTCAACAAGAGTGGATCAATCAATTCTTGTCTCCTGTCCCTATTCTCCGTGGAAAACCTCAACATGATCAGAGGGGCCGGCATAACATGATCGGACTTCAAAGTGAAACCCACACAAATGAAGAAGCCAGGGAAGATTTCAATTATGCCTGCTTATTTATTTATTGGACTTTTCAGAAGATGTGTCCCCATCTCCTATGGGCATAGCAAATAATTAAGAACTTGCATCATTAATATACACTTTAGAAGTCAGAGGAGCACTCTGTAGGCATTCTCCACCAGGACTGGATGCTCAAACAAGAGAGGCCGTAAGAAGTAGGTAACCCTTGCTGTCCCCTGTCTCACCTCACATCAGCTCTGTTTGATTCCACACTAATCCTCTACCTCATCGATGAGTGTCTATGAAAATTGCACCTTCCCCTGCTTTTTTACACACACCCCTGACTGTGTAAGCACCAACACACTGTTAGCGTACCAGGTCCCAGGTCCCTCTCCTGTCTGGGTGGTGCCCTCTCCCTTCTGTTTTACATGCAAAAGCACGGGCTTGCCTCTGGTCAATTCTCCCATCTGAACAGATGGGTCTGCTGTCTGGCTATTCATCACCAGAGTTCACAAGAACGGGCTGAGGAGAAGGAGAAGCAATGAGGGAGGAAGGGCTGTGCCTTTTGTTTACTTCTCATTTCCCTGTGGGTCCTGAATTTGATGTTTTGGAAAAGCCTGGAAGCTCAGACGGTTGAGCTTCCTACTTACTTGTAATGCAGAAGGTTAAGAGCTCAGCTCTAACTAAAAGGTTGGTGGTTCGAACCTGCCCAGAGGTACTTAGGAAGACAGACTTTACAATCTCTTCCAAGAAGTTATAACCTTGAAAACTCTACAAAGAACTCCGACTCTGCCTGTAGAAGGTTCACATGAGACAGAGTCAGCAACTAATAGTAATAACACAGATTCTTAAGGTAGAAAATTTGGATGGTCTCATGAATGTCTAGGATGTTCTAAACTTGCTTATTCTATGTGTATTTTTGTACAAAGAGAACTCACAGTGTTTACTACGTTCTCCAAGGAGATTGTTGTCATTCTTCTTGTTGTGGTTGTTGAGTCAGAGCCCACTCTTGGTGACCACACGACAGAAGGAAGTACTGCGTCTCAGAACTGGAATTAGCACAATGCGATGTGTTGTGGCGAGGTCGCCGTTAACTCTGGGGTTTTAGGTTTTCCATCTTGGGTGCCCTTTCCTTTTGAAGAGCTCTTGGCAACAAATCATATTAATTAAAATGTAAAAGGCTTCTTTCTAATGTGTTCTATTAATGTGTTATCAAGTGCTTTTCCTCTGTATCCTCCTTCCAACAACATTCTCATTTCTCACTGTTTTCTTCTTTCTTAAACTGAGAATTTAAAAATGGGAATATATGCCTGAAGTTTGTCCTTCATCCAGTTATTCTCCCCCATGAATGTGCGTCTTTTGTATTTTTTGTTCAGACACTGTGCTAAGCAGACAATCCCATTGAAAGTAACCTCCCTGGGGTTATTCCCATAGAACAGATGAGGAAACTAAAACTTTGAGAAGTTCAGAAAATATTCCAGGATCACACAGTTTGTAAACAGTACAGCAGGGATTTGAACTTGGTTCTCCAGGAGCAACCCAAGCATATGTTAGGGCCTTAGAGGTTATACTCTGAAATCTAGACTCCTCCTACAGCGGATGTGCGGTCACTGCACTTGAGGGGATGTGGCTGGGAGAATGTGACTGGTCAGTGAGAGCCAACTGGCTTCCTCACTGTGAATTCTTAAGACTAGCCAGACTCATTCATCTAGACTTGAGTCATAGAAAAGTGAATACTGAAGGGACCATGGATGCAATCCATCCTTCTAAAGTGTGAGCACCATTGTCCACCTTGAGAATGATGCCATGTCATTCCCTGGCTGAGACTCTTCTCTGGGCCGCTGTCTTCCTGGTCCTAGCAGATCTCTTTCTCCAAAATTCTCCGAGTCCATGTGATTATGATAGGACTTTCCCTTTGAAACCGTTATTTCTTTTCACTTGCAAGCCTAATTCTCCACCTCCCACGTTAGTGCTACTGACTCTAGAGTTGTGGAGTTATGGCGTACCATTCTATGCACAACCTACGTGTTCATTCTGAGCCTCCCTGCTCTCCTGTATATATGTACCTACTCTGTATTTTGAGGAATTACAGGACCATGTTTCCAATTCATCTACACTGAAATCATCAGTGTGTTGAGTAGTTAGTTGAAGTCCATAAAGACTTTTATGCCCTTAGATTGTTGGGTTGTTTTGTTGTTGTTTAATTTTTATTTTATACTAGTTTACTTCTGGAGAAAGAATAAAAGTCTCGCACACAAGTGTCGAGGACTTTCGTTTATAGGGTCGCTATGAGTCACCTACAACTCGATGGCACTTAAGAACAACAACAACAACAAGTAGTTTACTTGTATTCACAAACATTGTTCTTCACACCAGATCTTTCCCAATTCCTTTATGCACCCCTCCTTCTTCCCATTAAATTGTGTGACTCTATGATTAACCCCCGTCAAGCCTCACCCTTCTGCTCTTACCCTCCACCCCTTCACACGTTGGATCCTTATATACGTTTAACTGTTAAATTTTTATTTCTACAACGTTCTTAGACAGTATTTGTCCTTATGGGACTGAGTTAGTTCACTTAGTGTAATGCTTTCTAGGTCCTCCCAAGTTAGGTAGTGATTTTCAAAATCATTGCTCCAGCATGCTGAATCATCACGTGAATGTACCATAATTTCCCAGTCCATTTGATTGTGATTGTATGTCCTTAAGTTTTGTATCTGATCTCAACATGCCTTAATCCATCTAACATACACTGATGTTACATGCCAGACACTGTGCTAGGCTCTAGAGGTGCAGAGAAGAGTCCAATCCCAGCCCTTCTTTCATGCAGCTTGTGCAGTAACCACTGAGATCAGAGTTCATGAAATCCAGTTGAGAAGCTCAATGCTTCCTTTGAAACTCTAGATCCGCAAATTCGAGCAGCTTCCAGAATCTGATTGATGTTGGTGGTGTTTACTTTTCTCCTTCCTCACTTCCTCACTTCCTCAGTTATAGACACATTGGTAATGTATCCATTAAGACCAGGCTCATTCTGTGGAAGCCTTTTGCACCTAAGACCTGTTACTTTCCCTTGTGGAAAGCCCCTATTCACTGGAGTGCCCATCTCCTCATAGAGATGGGTCCATTGTGTGGTTAGAATTAGAATTTTTTTACTCTGAAGTTCCAGGGAAGATAACTCAGAGGTAAATTGAGGAAATGAGCAAAAACCTCAATCTGTTGTGATCCTCACCAGGGAACTGAGATCATGCCTTCCTGGGTGCCTGTTAATAGACACACACATATTCTTTCTCTCTCTCTCTCTCTCTCTCTCTCTCTCTCTCTCTCTCTCTCTCTCTCTCTCTCTCCTCTCCTCTCCTCTCCTCTCCTCTCCTCTCCCTCCCTTCCTCTCCACCCACTCCTTCAACTACAAAAGAAGGAACTATTAGAACTTCATTTTACTAAATAATTCCCACAAGCTTGCAAAGTGTTCAGTCATGAATGCCTAGGTTGGACTTCAGAAGGTTTTCACATTGGCCCCACTAAGAGCTCCATTGTTGTTAGATGCCATCAAGGCAGCTCCAACTCATAGTGGCTCTATGTACAGGAGACTGAGACCCTGCCCAGGCCTGTGCTGTCCTCCCAATTGTTACCATGTTGGAGTGCACTGTGGTTTCCACAGTGCCAGTCCACCTTCGTGAGGTTCATCTTTTCTTCTGATCCTCTACTGTACCTGGCATGATGGCCTTCTACCAGGGACCAGTCCCAAGCAGTCCCCCCTGATAACATGCCCAAAGTACAGAATCTCACCTTCTTCATGTTTAAGTAGCATTCTGGGTGCACTTCTTCCAAGATAGATGTGTTCCTTCTTCTGGCAGTCCATGGTCAAGTCAAATTTTCTTTACCAACAGTATGTAATTCAGAGGCATCAGTTCTTCTCTGGTCTTCCTTATCCATTGTCTCGATTTCATATGCATATGAGACAATTGAAAATACCATGGCTTGGGTATGTGCATGTTCATTTTCAAAGTGACTTTTTTTTTTTTTTTTACTAAAATGGGGACAGAGGGAGCTTCTGCCTGGGGAAGGCCCGGGCTCAGCTTGCCTGTGACAGCCCAGCCACAGGTTTGTAAGTAGCATAATCTAATCAATAGTAGCTACTACTTCTCACCCTCTCACAGCTTCTGCCCGAGGACCATTCAGCTCATCACCACCAATGATCATCATTTAAAGAGGAATTTTTTTATGTCCTGCAGTGTTGATCTGTCTGTTCACTGTCACTTGACTTTTTTGTTTGCCTGTGTTTTATCTTTGTGTTTACGCTCACTACATCCATGTGTTTTGATATCCTTTCGTATGCTTGGAAAGAAGCAAGCCTGTGAGTGTCTCAATTGCCAGGACCATGTTTTATTTATCTCTGTATCTGGAGTCCCCACGTTGGCTCCTCATACTGTTTTGTTGTCAGTTACCATCAAGATGACTCTGACTCATAGCAGCCTGGTGTATAACAGAGCGAAACGTCTTCTGGTCTTGCTCCAGTTTCTTGTCTGTTGGTACGTTTGAGTCCATTATTGTGACTAGTGTGTAGCCGATTTAAGCCCAGCATTGAATCCAACAGTATCCTGTCGTAATTTATAAGACTTTCATTGGTCCTGATGCCATGGTAGCGTGGTGGTTACTCTCTCCATTATTAACCAAAAGGTCGGTAGTTCAAATCCAGCCTCTCCCTGGGGACAGACGTGGCAGTTTGGAAACCTTTGTGGAGAGGTTCTGCTCTGTCTTACAGGATCTCTTTGAGTTAGAATCCACTTGACAGCAATGAGTTTTAACCTTCAGGAGAATATTATCAGGCCTGTCTTCCTAGCTTGCTTTAGTCTGGATGTTGTTGTTATTGTTGTTGTTACTGTTAATTGCCATCAAGTCGAGCACGACTTTTAGTGACCCTATAAACAAAAGACCTGAAGCCTTTCTATAACTATCGTCATTTATCAAAGTTCATAGAGTTTCCAGAAGCATGCTCTTTACGAAGTAGATGCCATTAAATTTGCCCATCCTGCAGACGCTTGCAATACCAGTGGCATAGCTTCCAGCATCGCAGCAACACATAAGCCACCACAACATGACAAATTGACATATAATGGATGGCTCATGGTGGGCATGTGGTATTCGTTGAATAATGACAGTGAAGATGATGAGGATAGATCCTCTTTTGTTGGTGTGCTTCGGAGCTGAGTGACTTACCACCTTATCTTGTTGGATCGCTGCAGCCACCGTGGGAGGTAAGCGACCACCATCCTCATAGCACAGGTGAGGAAACAGAGCTAGAACTTTCCCCAAGGACACACAACTCGTGAACGCAGAGCCACGATTCAAACCCACATGAGTCTCACTCTAGGGTCCAACCTCTTGCCCTGAATTCTAGAATGAAGAACCAGATTCATAAAATCCAAACTGTTTATCTTTGTAGATGTGTTTCTTCTGTGTCTGAGGGCACTGATGAAGAATGAGGTGAAACCTGGCTTTTATGAGTAAATGATGCCACCACAGACATAGAACTTAAACTCAGGAGGGTTAGGCTGTCTCTAAATCATGAAAAATTTACACGGGGAAAGTCCAGTAAAATAGCCCTTGAGAGGTACTTGTCTGCCTGCCAGTGGCCCAGAACAGTTGCCATTGAGTTGAGTCTGACTCAAGTATGTCAGGGTAGATCTATTCTCTATAGAGTTTTCAATGGCTGATTTTGAAAATTAACTTACCAGGCTTTCATCTGAGGCACAATTGGGTAGATTTGAATCACCAACCCTTCTGCTAGAAGCTGAGTGTTCATCCACTTATACCACTCAGGGATCCCAAGTGCCTGGCTGATGGATTTCCATGGAGCTTCTAGACTAAGACAGAACAGGAGGAAAAGCCTGATGATCTGTTCTAGAAAATTAGGCAATTAAAACTTTATAGGTTACCAAGAATATTATCCAGAATGATGCTGCACTGAGTTCCAAACTTGTTACATAGCAAGAGATAACTGATACAGGAGAGAGACATGATAAAGGAGATAACTGATAAAGGAGAGAGACAGGGGATGTAGAATGAGAAAAAAGGAGAAAACTGGAACTTTGTGAGTGGAGTTGGAGAAGATAAACTGGGGTGAGAAAGGGTGTAGGGGTGTAACATTGGATTTGTGTTTTCATGAAAAAGCTAATAGAAGCTACTGAAGGGTTGAAGCTGGGGAAAGCTGTGATCTAGTTTGCATTTATAATACCCTCTGGCTGCAGTACTGAGAAGAAACTAGAGAGACAGTCAGCTTGGTCATCTGTGTCTGATATGTTCATGGCTTGACCCAGCGTGGTGATGGGGGGATGGAGAGAGTAGGCTGCAAAGCCATTTGAGAGATCCCATAAGGATTGGTGACTCGCTGGGTAGATGGTCCTTGGGTGGAAGTCAGGGCCCTCCAGTACAACTCATAGTGACCCTGTGAACTGAAAAGCACTTTGCCCCATCCTGAGCCATCCCCACTCTGCCCAAGCCCATTGCTGCAGCACTGTGTCAACCCATCTCATTATGACCCTTTCTCCCTTTCACTGACACTCCACCTTTCCCAGCATGATGTCTTGTTCCAAGAACTGGTCTCTCCCAACAACTTGCCCAAAGTATGTGAGACAAAGTTTCACCATCCTTGCCTCTGAAGAGCACCCTGGTTGCTCTTTCTTCAAGATAGGCCCTTTTGTCCTTTTGGTAGATCCAGGGATATTCAGTAGTCTTCAGCAACACCATCGTTCAAAGTTATTGATTCTTCTTTTGTCATCTTTATTCATCATCCAACTTTCATACAGATATGAAACAACTGAAAATATCATGTCTTGGATCAAGTACACCTTAGTCTTTAAACTGACATCCTTGCTCTTTAGCACTTTATTTTTTTTAAGGTAAATAGTTAAGCTAGATTTATTAGAATGTTACATCCCAAAGGGACAGATCTCCCTCCTTGAAAGGAAATATGGAGGAGAGGCTCTTTAGTCTCTGTAAACTTGCATTAAAATGAATAAAAAAATTAATATAACAGTTACTATAAGACTGAAAAGAAATCACAAGATAATAAAAATTCAAGTTATGCCATCTGAAAAAAAAGAAGATCGTAAGGATACTGATTTCAGCTGTCTTCATCTCGGTGTTGGTGATGCAGCCTGTTAGTTTCAGTTTGAATAACTACTAACTGGAAGGTTGAACAGTTTGAGTACAATCAGAGGCACCTCACATGAAAGGTCCTGTCTAAAGGGTCTCAGCCTTGAAAATTCTGGAACTGAATCAACTCAAAAGGCAGTGTGTGGGAGGGGTGAAGTTTTGGTGTGTTTGTTTAAATTTTGGGGTTTTTATTTTATGCTTGTTTACTTACAAGTTCATAAAGTTTGTGTGCATTGTTTTTCACACCAGGTCTTTCCCCTTTCCTCTACCCACCCTTCCCTCTACCCATCAAATTGTGTGACCCTGTGATTAAGCACTCCCCCTCCCTCCTTAGGTCATCATACTCATTCTACAATAATGGTCTCATACAGTATTTATCTTTATGAGACTGAGTTTTTTCACCTAGCATTATGCTCTCCAGTTCCTTCCATGTTACGTAGTAATTTACAAAAGTCATTGCTCCTGCGTGCTGTGTAGTATTCCATTGTGTGAATGTACTACAATTTGTTTGTTAATCTATGGCCTCATCTGCAGGCCACTGAGTCACTGTGTAGGCTCACGTTGAGGCCAAATGAGGTGGAAATGACACTATTGGCAATGTAAACATTTTGATGGCTCTCAAAAAGCTGATTTAGACTAGAGGGAAAGCTAGGCCCTGGGAAATATAGCATTTTGCTGTCATCTGGGCTCATGACTCTTGGACTTGCCAACAAACTACTGAAAGCTGTACTTTATTTCACAACAGGTCACTCTGGGTTCTCCCTGGCCCCAGTACCTGACAGTTGCTAAATCATCTGCTATTTCTCAGAGAACCAGAGCTGGACCTCCTCAAGAAAGGAAATGCCTAAAGTTGTAAGTTGAGAAGCAGAAAAAGCTTAGATATCATCAGACTGGAATTTTTTTGGTTAGTGCAAACAGTAGCACAAAGCCAACCTATATATAGCTTCCTTTCTTTGCCCACCTTTTCCCAGACTCTGCTATGCATCAGGTATTTCTGGCCCTGGTAGGCCCTGGCTGGCACAACAATTTGTGTTTGACTACTCACCTAAGTGTTGGTATTTCAAGGACACCCAGTGGTACATCTGAAGAAAGTCCTGGCAATCTAGTCCCATAAAGATTACCACCAAGAAATCCTTATGGAGCAGTTGTATGTTACTACACCAGTGGGTTCTTCATGGCTCCAGAGGTAACAGGACAAGTTTGCCTCAGTTTAGTTTTGGGGACTGATGGTGCTGGGACTTCAAAAGGGCAAAGTATGATACAAGGCAGTACCTTGGCCGTAGACATTCATGTATCAAATTAGTTTTTCACTCAGTAGTGCTGTATATCAAACCACCCAATGCCACGGTGTGCAGCTCTTACCTTAGCTGAGTGTGCCAAAAATCTGGAGGGTCCTCGGACATTCATCTGGGCTAAAATGAATCACTAGACTCTTTTGCAGACTTATCTTAGCTGCTTATTCTCCACAGTCAACAGAGATGAAGAAGAAAAAAAAGAACACATCTCATTGCACACACACTTTCCACATATCTGCTTGTGACGTCATTGTTAGTATCTTTCTGGCCAATACAAGAAACATGCCCAAGCCAAGGGGCAAAGAATTGGGGACATTTTACAATAATTTCCCCTAGTAAAAAAATAGACATGCTTATCTTAGGTCTCCTAACAACACCTCATTATTTAACTGCTGACTGCTGTCATTTAAGGATCTGGCACTGTGCCTGATTATTTTACATTAACTCAATCATTCTCAACTGGGAATAGTTTTGTCCTCCAGGGAACATCTTGCAGTACCTGGAGACATTATGGTTGTCACAATTGAGGGAGGGGGAGCTGCTGGCATCTAATGAGCACAGACCAGAGATGCTTCTCCACGTCGTACTATGCACAGGACAGCCCCCCACAATGGAGAATTCTCCAGTTCAAAATGTCATTGTGCTGAAGCTGAGAAAATCTGCATTTATTCTACAGAATAAGCATTCTTAGGTCCATTTTACTATTTCTTTTGCTTCCTACTTGCCCTTAGGTGAGTTGTTGATTCAGTGGTAGAATTCTTGCCTCTCATGTAAGCAATTCAGATTCCATTTGACCAGAGCCCCTCAGACACACCCACCTGTCAGTGGAGGCTTGAGTGTTACTTTATTGGTGAACAGATTTTAGTAGAGCTTTTGACCAAGATAGACTAGGAAGAAAGGCCTGGTGAACTACTCCCAAAAATTAGTCAACCATGTTGCTCACCAAGGTTTGATCTGTAACTGACCATGGTAATGGCACAGAGTTTCATTTCATTTATTTCATTTCATTTCATTGTCCTGGCGTTCTCATGAGTTGAGGGCTGACTTGATGACAGCGCACAGCAAGTCCGACCCTCTGAGGTTGATCACTGGAGGTTGCTCATGGCTAAAAGCCAGAGGTATCCATTTCCTCCTATGCCAGTTCCGTTTCATTCCTACAGTTCACTCTAACTCTCAGGTGCATACTGTTACTGCTTCCCTCTGCTTGGGTTCTTGATGGACAAATCCTTTCTGGAGAGGTGCCTGGCAATATCTTCTTCAGAGCAGGTAGAGATGTGTAAGTGCTCTTGTTCTCTGTTAGCTGGGTGATAGGCTCTTTGTGGAATTCTCGCCGGCAGTGAGTAGAGAGGCAGCATTAAAGGAATTCAAAGAAAAGAAAAGCCATTCCTGAGCAGCCAATGTGTCAGCTTGGCCATCTGGTCTACACTGATGCATGCTAGCATGTGCATAGCATAGTGAAAGCGTCTGGAAGTCACTGGGGGGAGGTGTACATGGTGACAGAAGGATCTTCTCTGCTAATACTTGCTCTTCCCTTTTATTTCATGTAATTCCCATCTTCTTACAGGTTTCTTGTAAAGATTGTGATGGCCTTTGAAAAAGGCAGTGTCAGTAAGAACAGCTGCCCATCCCAGCTCTAGTGTCCTGTCTATTAAGAAGGAAGATCTGTGGACACGTCTTGGTTTGCTCAGTCTTGGGATTATCTGCTTTTGTTATCTGTTGTTATTGTTATTATTATCTATCTATTGTTATCTGCTCTTGTCAAGTTGGTACTTGACTCATGCTGACCCCGTGTACAATGCGATTGGAGAGCTGTGACCCATTAGGTATTCATTTCATTTTTTCCCTAAGTAGATCACACAGTCTTTCTTCCTTATGTGTCTAAGTCTGAAAGCCCCACTGAAGCCTATTCAACATCACAACACACAGGCCTCCACACACAGATAGGTGGTAGGTGAGCCTAAAGTGCATTTCAGGAATCTGAATCTGTAGCATAGAAGGTGATAAGTCTACCACTGCCCCTGCCTGTTGGAAGAAAAGCAGTATTGAAGCTGCCCAATGGATGCAGAAAAGGGTTTGTTTCCAATTTGCAGTGCCTGCCTTAAAAGAGAAGGAGCTCTGGTGGCTTACTGGTAAGGAGTTATGCTGCAATCCCAAAAGTAAGGTGTTCAAATCCACCGACCATTCCTCAGGAGGAGATAGGAATTCTTCTCCTATGTGATTTTCTGAAAATCTGGTGGTGGGAGTATCAGCTATTAGTTGATTCCTACAAGATGACCAACCATCACCACCACCACCACATTGAAAGAGAATGCACTAAATAAGAATAAGAATAGAAATAAGAAAAGCAACAAAAACAGAATATTCCAACTTGTATCCACCCATTAAGACAGTAAAACTATGCTGTACACGGCGAGCTCTGGCTGCCTAGTGGCAAGAAGGTGTACTGCAATCCCAGAGGTGCATGGTTCAAATCCACCAGATGCTCTGCTGGAGAAGGAGGAACAATCTCCTCCTGTACCAGTCAGATCTGATTTGACGGTACACACACACACACACACACACACACACACACACACACAATAATAAAATAAAATAAAATTAAAAGCTTAAAAAATTTTAAAAAAGAAAATTGTGCCATACAATTTTGTTTAGAGAAGCAAACTGCCACGTCTTTCAGTCATGGAGAAGCTGATGGGTTTGAACCTCGAAGAGTTCAGTTAGAAGCTGAACACTCAACCATGGAGCCACTAGGGCTGCTAAAGAATGACAACAGCAGCCATCACCTGGCGCGGCACCGTTCTAAGGACTCAGCACAAATGATCTCGTTATTCTGACCACAGCTCTCTGCCCAGAAGAAAGGGAGACACTGAGAAGTTGCTGTGTCCATGTTGCATAGCTAGGGGTAGTGAGAGACAGAGCTACCAGTCAGACCCAGAATCTAATTGTGTGTGTGTGTGTGTGTGTGTGTGTGTGTGTGTGTGTGTGTGTGCGCGCGCGCGCGCTCTGATGTTAAACACATTTCTAATTCTGTCACTTTTCTAATATTTGTAGTGCTCTTTTTCAAGTTGTCAAAGTGAGATGTTAGGAAGAAGGGATTACCATTTACATTTTTTTAAAACAGATTTTTTGTGGTAAAGTAAGGTGTCATTTTTAGGTGCTGTGGAGTCAATTTTCGACTCATAGTGGCCTCCATGTGACAGAATCACACTGACCCTAGGGTTCTCTGGGCTATAATCCTCATAGGTGCAGGCCAGGTCTTTCTCCTACTGAGCCCACTAGGTGGGTTTGACCACCGGTCTTTTAGTTAATAGCCCCGAAGTGAACCATTGTACCATTTGTAAGCATACAATTTGGTGGCATTAATTTGGTGTTGCTTGCACAGCCATCACTGCTATCAATTGCCAAACTTTTTTCATCAGCCCAAATGGGAACTCTGTACTTCTTTATCAATAACTCCCACTCACTCCATTCTCAACCCATAATAACCTCTAATAGCCTTTTGTCCTGTCCATATACCTACTACATTTCACATGCTTTGGGTCACATAATTTTTGCCCTATTGTGTCTGGCTTTTTTTCACTTTATAATCTATTTCTTAACCGTAACTGGGTGATACTGCTTCTCTATAGTTAGAGGGATAGAGGAAACTTATCCTTACAGCCCTGTCCTCGTGTGCTTTGCACACAGTGACTGCTAAATGAATGGAAGTCTTGGACATCTGAGAAAAGCACGTTGTGGAACCCAACATGGTGAAGGGGTAAATGGTTGATGTTTACAATCTACTGTGTTTTAGGTTCCCTGCTGAGGTTTAATCTCTATTGTCCTATGTCTGCAGAATGTTATTTCCCTGAAGAAAGTGTTAGGTGCCCCCTGGGACAGTCATCAAAAGAGAGGAAGATCTTCAATGAATTGGATTGAGAAAGTGATTACCAGAATGGGCTAAAGAACAGCCAAGATTGAGAGGATGGCATGGGATCAGTCAAGGTTTTGATGTGCTGTACGTTATTGCTATGAGTGGGAATTAACTTGAGAGCACCTAACAACAATGCTGAATGACACAAATGATTAGGTCCTCAACTACTGGCAGAAGAGCCTGCAGTAAAAGTCCATCAAGAGGTGTCTCAGAAGACAGACCAAGAGATCTGCTTACAAAACATTGACCAACCTTGAAAACTGCTAGCAGCAGTTCTACTCTACACACGTGGGAATGTCATGAGTTCAAATTGGCCTGATGAAAGTTAACAACAGGACAGTTGGTAACATGGTAGGTACCAAGGCTTCTCTAGTCCTCAGTTTCTGCAAGAATGGGTTGGATTGAGGGTGTCTCATCTTTCCTCCCAGCTCTCGTATCAGTGAGCTGAGGATTCATTCATCTTCCTCTCAGTTCCCTCTTATCACAATAATGATCAAGCAGGAACACTCAGCCTGATGCCCACCTATTGTACAAACCAAGATTCAAAGGAGATTTTCAGAAGACAGTTAATTTATGAGAATTCCTCCCCCCCCCCCATTTATTGGCCATGTCCTTGGTTTGTGCTGCCAAGTCAGAATTGACTCATTCTTGAAATACTAGAGGAGATTGCCCACCCCTTTCCCACAGAGCAGCTGGGGGGTTCTAACTACATGCCTTTGGGATTACAATACAGCTTCTTACCACTAATCCATCAAGGCCATGTCAGCTGACAATTTGTCTTTCTTGGTCCTTCTCCATTTTTAATTTGCAAAACAGCCATTAAAGAGTTTGAATATGCTGGAGATGACTTCACATTGTCTCCCACCATGTCTGATCAGCCCACTGATCATACACAAACCTTTTCCAGCCCCTTCTTGCTGCCACATCCCTCTCTGTGCCAGGAGATGCATCCATTACCTGCTCTTCTCCTGTCCATCCCAAAAGGAACACTGATAGTATAGCAGTTACGTGCTTAGATGCTGACCTAAAGACTGGCCATTCTAACCCACTCAGGTGTTCGACAGGAGAAAGACCTGGGCATCTGTTTCTGTAAAGAACGCTCTGGGATGGTTCTTCTCTGTCACATGAAGTCACTATGTGTTCAAATTGACTAGACAGTAATGGCAACATCAGCCCTCCCAATAGCTAGCATGTTCCTGGTATATTCCCATTTGCAAAGTATCCTGTGGTATCTTCTCTTACCACATCCTCCCAACAGGAGCAGGGGGCAGGACTGGCCAGATCATTGTGCTCATTCTGAGGATGAGGGGACGAAGACTGAGAGGATTGTGACTTTTCCAGCATGAGATGACCTGGCTGAGCATTGAACCTGGACCACCTGACTTCCATTTGTGTGATTTCTACCTTTAGCACATTGCTGCCTTCAACCACCAGAGGACCTTCTTCCTCACCATAAAATACTAATAATAGCTAGCACTTAGAACCCCTGATGCACAATAAGCACCATGCTGTTCTTGTTGTTATTAGGTGCTATAGAGTAGTCTGTGACTCATGTTGTTGTTGTTGTTGTTGTTGTTGTTATGTGCCGTCAAGTCATTTGCGACTCATAGCGACCCTATGTACAACAGCCCTAAACTCCGCTCTGTCCTGTGCCAATCGCACTGTCTCTGACACTCCCATCCCAATTATCCCAGTCACTGAATCAATCCACCTCATAGAGGGCCTTCCCCTCCTGCACCGTCCCTCCACCCTCCCAAGCATGATGTCCTTCTCCAAGGACGGGTCTCTCCTCACAACATGTCCAAAGTATGTTAGATGGAGCCTCAGAATCCTTGCCTCCAAGGAGCCACCCAGTTTAACCCTCTCCAGGACGAATCTGTTTGTTTTCCTAGCAGTCCATGGTATTCTCAATACTCTTCTCCAGCACCACAGCTCAAAGGCATCAATTCTCCTTCTATCCTCCTTGGTCATTGTCCAATTCTCTGATGCAGAACAAGTGATTGTGAAGACCATGGTCTGTATCAATAGCGACCCTATAAAGAACAGATCAGAACCTTGCCCCATCCTGTGCCATTCTAACAATCTCTGTCATGGCCTATTGTTACAGTCACTATGTCAACCTATCTTGTTGAGGGTTTTTTTCTGCTTTTTTGACTAGTGAATAGTGTTTATAAACAGTATTTAAAAAACCCATTATTCAAAAACTTCTGTTTTTCAAATAGCGAATAGTGTTTATAAAAACACTGGTTCTTATAAACATTATTAAATTTAAAAAAGACCTTCAACAAGATGGATTAACAACAGTGACTGTGACTATAGAAGTGCTTTATAAAAATTAGCTCTCTTAGTATTATGCTGAGTTAATTAACTCAGTTACATAAGGACAAATACTGCATAATACCATTATTGTAAAAATAGAAGCATAGCTAGTAAAATGTGTATGGAGTCCAAGGGGGAAAAGGGGCAGCAGAGGGGTGAGGATGGTCGGGGGGGGCGGGGAAATCGTAGGGTCACACAATTTGGTGGATGGAGGAATAGATAAAGGAAATGAGAAATATACAGCGGGGACTTGAAAAGATGGGGTAATGTTGGGCATAATTCAATGGGATTAAGTTTATAAAACATAACGTATGAAAATGACTGTATGAAACATAATGTGAATGAAGAAAAGTGTGAAATACAGTGTATACAAATTTTGTATGCAAACTAATACAAAGTAAAATTTTTTAAAAAAAATGCTTTTAAAGGAAAAAATAACTCTCTTCATTCTCCCAGTAATCCTTTAAGAAAAGTATCATTGATACCTGCATTTTAAAGACAAGGAAAATGAAGGCTCCAAGAAGCCAGAAAGCTTGCTAAAACTCACACAGCTAGTCAGTGACAGAGTCAGCTAGTCTAACCCATGATGCATGTTCCTAGCCATTTGGCCAGGATGATGAACATGTTTTGAAAGAGCTTTCAGACTAAGATAGACTAGGAAGAAAGGCCTGACAATCTAATCCTGAACATCAACCAGTGCTCAGAATATGGAGTCAAGCATTCTGCAGCTGGTTATGGGCAGGGGGATGGTACAGAATAGAGCAGCATTCCGTCTCTGTGAATGGAGAGGTGACTTGATGGCTGCCAACAAAAAGCTGTGTGGCAGACAGAACTCTTGTTGAGAAAGGCTTAAGGTATAGAGGATGTTGTTCTTGACTTCTGCCATCCACCGGTCTCATGGGGACACACAGTCCCAGCCTTCTCAGAGCTCTTTCTGGTCGGAGGGACCAGCCTCTGCCAGGAGGTTTGGTTATACTGTTCAAAGAGGATCTAGGAGGTAAATTGCAGCATGAGGTGGCATTTGGCATCAAAGCCTGCCCTGATTGAAAATGAAGCTGTCCCCTCACTCACAGTGGAGTGAGCTGTCTATAGCAAACAGCACATGGTCCCCTCAAAAGGGCCTTCTCAGAAGCCCTGGCACCCCGAAAACCCAGGCTACGTGTGCAGCTCAGCATTAGAGTCTGGCAGAGAAATAGGAAACGGATGTTTCCCATCTCAAAAGCACATTTTTCCTCCAAGGACCGTATCACCTCTTCGAGCCTAATTCAGGTTGATATTTTCCCTTTGCCTGGAAGGCTCAGCAGCAAATATGCGGTCGAAACCATTTTTCTGATTGAGCTAAAAGTATCGCAGCTTCATTTCCTTTTCCCTTTGGGTTAAATCAGTATTTAAAAGGCCTTGCAGAAGAATGAAGCTTGATCTAACGTAAAAAGCCCACGGGGGGTGGGGGGGGCTGGCAGGGCGCTGGACTCTTGCTCCTCACCACTGGCACTGTCTCCAGCCTCGCATTGGGTGCTGGGCTGCATTCTAAGGACTTAAATGAGTGCAGTCCAGCCTGAAAGTCTTTAATCAAACTGTGATCAGCAAATAAAAGGAAATGCCCTTTCCCATGGAACAGGGAAAGGTTTGAATTTCTTTATCACAAGGGTTTTAAGAGTAGACTCAAGGGTTATTCAAACAGGTCATCCTGTAAAAGTCTGTTTTTTTTTTCTTTGAACCCAAAGTGTGTGTGGAGGGGGGGTGGAATTGGGAGAGGCTGGGGGGGGAGAAATGCCGTTTCCCATGGAACAATGAAAGATTTGGATTTCTTTATCACAAGTGTTTTAAGAGTAGACTCAAGGGTTATTCAAACAGGTCCTGTCAATTTCTTTTTTTTTCCTTCTTTGAACACAAAGTGTGTGTGTTGAGGGGCAGGGGGACTGGGAGAAGGAGAGAGAGAGGATACAGGAGGGAGGGAGGGGTGGAAAGAGAGGGAGGGAGTGCGAGAGAGAGAAAGAGAGAGAGAGAGAGAGAGAACACACACAGAGGATGCATATTGTGTGACTATATACATATGCATACATGTGTTATGTACACACATTTCATTGCGGGGGAGGGGGTACCTCTCAGCCTCTCACTCAGGATGATTGCATGGCTATAGGTAGGTGGCGGCTATGCCACATTTAAGTTCACAAAAGCAGAGTTCCCCAGACGCTTCTAGTGCAGGCTGCACAAGAGTCCTCTGTAGAATCCCATTGCCTTAAGCTGAATACTTCAAGTCACCATCAACTCCTCCCTCTCCCTCTCTCCCTCCCTCCCTCAAGGACGAGCAATCAGTCCAGTCAATTTTTTCCCCCTCTCCAATCATTTTTCCACATCTATTCCTTTCCAGTCCCACTGCCACCCAGCAATCAAGCCCCAATAATCCTTCCCTCAGATGTTGCAGTAACCTCCCTGCCTGCGACCTGCCCTCTAATCCATCCTAGATTAGGCGGTGAGATGATTTCTGCAGCAGCACCTCTGTGAGCTGGGCGCTCTGTTATCAAGTGCTTCACTCCCTGAGAGATCCAGACTTTATACTTGGCTGCAGCCTTCCTTTCTTCCCAGCTCTACTATCTTGGTTAACCCATGGGCTCCTCTCTGGGTCCCGGGACTGCAAAACACACCTTGTGACGCTCCTAGGGAAGAGTGCAGACCAGCGTGAAGCACCACTGACCCTCTTATCCAGCCTCCAAAATTCCTTTATCCACTCACCCTGCCTTTTCCTATTTCCTTCCTTCTTTCCACCTTCTTTTGTCTTTCCCCTCCCTCCCTCCCTCCCTCCTTCCCTCCCTTCCTCCCTCCCTCTCTTTTTAACCCTACCCTTAACAGAAGCTGTCTGGATCCTCTCCCCATTGCTGTCAAGTCAGACCTGACTCATGACTGACTCTCCAGCAGGATTTCAGAGGCTGTAAATCACACAGGAGTAGACTGCTCCTCTTTCTCCCACGGAGCAGCTGGTGGGTAGTACTGCGTACCTTGGGGTGACACTGTAATTCCTTGCTCATTGTTCCAGAATCCCTTAAACAAAGACTTCCTCTTTTACCCGCCCTCCCCCCTGCCCCTGATGCCCATAAGTAACATTAAGTCTCTCTAGATTTCATCTACATGAGATCATGCAATAGTTATCCTTTTGTAACTCACTTAAATCACTTAGCATTAAGTTGTCCGGATTCATCCGTGCTGCATGTGACATGTTTCAGAGTGTCATTTTTCTTCATATTATTCCTGAATAATATCCTGTCATATTTTGTTTACTTATCCAATAATGATGGACATTGGGGTTATTTCCACCACAGGCCATTGTGCATATTGTTGGATTGGACGCTGATGTCCACAGATCTGTTTGAGTTCCTCCTTTTACACCTTCTGGCTTATATTCAGGAGTGGAAAAGTCAGATCATGTGGTAACTTTTGCATTCAGTCTTTGAGGAATGGACAAGCTGGTTACCGTGGCACTTGTTGCATAGTCCATTCCCACCAATGCTAGAGGAGGGTTATTCACTCCACATGCAGCTCCTGTCTTGCTTTGTTATATCAAATCTACTACAGAAGTAGGGAG
>NW_006399778.1:20017436-20029293 GCF_000299155.1 Elephantulus edwardii | reverse complement strand
AGGAGGAGTGGCATCCACTTCCCTAATAGCTTGCCTCCGGAAACCCTATGAACCTGGAGAGAGGATGAAAGGCACCCAAGAGTCATGGAGGACTCTCCTTCATAGGGTCGTTATGAGTTGCCTGTGACTCGACGGCACTTAACAGCAACAACTATACAAGTGGAGACGTCCATGGCATCTTTTCCTCAAAGAAGAGATCCTGTGCTTTCCCCTCCTGCATCTGTGCTTTCTAGCCTCAGTGCCTACATTCAGGCTAATGCCTCTCTCTGGATAGTCCTCTCCTCCAGCCCCATCCTTCAGGGTCCAGGGAAGGGAAAGGCACCTGCCTTGAGTGCCCAGTGGAATATGATCCCCTCTCCCTTGAGAATCTTATGCATGGTTTGTGTCTATGTTTGTCATCCTTGGCATGCATACACACAGCCCCACGCATACAGTCACAGGGATCCTGTAACCGGGCATGGATGTGGAACCTGGGCTTGCCGCTAAGAGTCAAAGTGCATCTTCCCCATCAAAGAGCATGTTCTTCCCCTGTGCACAGGCAAAAAAAAATCAACAAAGAAACAAAATGCAGTGAAAACAGTTACCAACAAGCCACTTCCATCCCATGGCACTCCATTTGTGTGCTTAGTAGGACTGTGCTGCATAGGGGTGCGTATGTTTATTTTGTTGTTGTCGAGAAGATACACAGCAAAGCATACACCTAGTCAACCTTCTCTACACACACACACACACACACACACACACACATACACACACACACATGGCATTGATTGCATTCTTTTTGTTGTAAAGCTGTTCTCACCATCGTCTCCCACATTGTTTCTCCTCCATTAAAATAAGCTCATGGCTTCCTAAGTCTCTCCTCTCATCTTTTGAGTTGTTCTCCTCAGCTTGACCCCTAGAGGTAGTTCTTAAGGGAGCTCTCATTGTTTAATGATAAAGAGTCAGATTGCCAACCCAAAGGCAGCAGGTTTGAATCCAGCAGCAGCTCTGTGGGTTAAAGATGGTCAGGCTCCTCCTGTGTGATCTCTAGCCTTTCCAAACCTGCTGGAGGTCAGCTATGAGTCAGTTCCCACTCGACCACCTGTAACAACAGGTTGTTCTTAAGAGAGCAGATATTCTTTACTAATTATGCAAAAGTCTACTGTTTTTGTTTGAGGAGCTTGTAAATGATATTTTAGGTTAAAGGCATGAAGATTATCTCAGGGCTATAGAGTCAAGGACACTGGTGTTTTTGTTTGTTATTATGTGCTATTGAGTTGGATCCGACTTGTAGCTGACCCTCCAATGAGTTTTAAGAAGCAGTGGGGAGGGGTGGGAAGGAAGAAAATTGCGGCAATGAATGAATGGAAATCCAAAACCTCTGTAAAAAAAAAAAAAAAGAGAAGCAGTTTATTCTCAGGGGAAGAACTTGTCCATCTTTCTCCCACAAAGCAGCTGGGGGATTTGAACCATGTGCCTTCAGTTTGGCAGTGTAGCTCTTTACCATAAGGCCACCATTAGTGCTTATTCAGTCCTTTCTTCCATGGCACCACTAGGCAGTTCAGCATGTGATCATTTGCAATACCCAGTGCCTCGCACACGTGATCTGCTCCTCTAGAAATGTATGCCTGGCAACTGTCACTCTGACCACTGCTCTCAGCCTACTTCCTGGGCTTGTAGAATAGATGCAGAAAAGAACGAGGCCTCCTAGCTCCTTGAGTCATAGGCCCTATGAGCAGGCAATAGGGCCACCTCCCTAGTGGTGGCTCAAGACACAACACAACCAGCCTGATAGCATGCTCTGCTGAACAATGCCCCAAGGCCAAGCACAAAGATGCAAACATCACTGGGAAGGCTGACTGGGGTCCAGGTGCATTTTTTGGTCTGCTTTTGTCCCCTATCTGCTCACACCACCACTCCTAATGGTTTATTCTTCATCTCTGCAAAGAAAATGCCCCTCATTTCCCTTAAGAGCCCATCTTCCCCAAGTTTCTGCTGCCACCGCCACTGTTCTCCCACTTGACATGAGTGCAAACACTGGTAGGCAGTGTGCCCTTGGGGCTGCATTCAGTTCTTTGTATGACCCTTTAATCATCTGCTTTTCAAATAGGCCCTACCTAATTTCCCCAGCTGCAGGCGGGGCCCCTCACCGGGGACTGTTCTTTTTGGAAGGTTTTCAGTCTATCACAATATCCTTTTTGTTGTAATAAAAGGAGGAGAATTGCTGGCAATTTTCTCAAATTTGGACTCATGCAAGAATAATTTCCTCTGAATTATTGTGCTTCTCTCTTTGCATGCATCCCTAACATTGAGTTTCCACCACTCCACAGTCAATTTGTTGTGCTGTGGTGGCTTATGAGTTGCTGTGGTGCTGAGAGCTAAGCCACTGAGAGTTCAAATACCAGCAGTCTCCCAGGATGCACTGGTTTCAGTAAACCTTCAGGCTTAAGACAGACAAGGAACAAGGATCCAGGGATTCTACTGGATATGTTCGGTGGGAACTTTATGAGCAGGAACAGAGCAGGGTCTATAACCTAGTGCCCTACCTAGGAGGTAGTCAGGCACTAAAAATAGGATCCGGAAAGAAGGGCCTCCTCAAAGTAGAGACAATCTCAATGGCAGAGATAGAGTAAAATTTTCAGCAAATCAGATTTTTATTTGCAGATGTGCCACAACTCAAAATGAGAAGAGCTACAAATATCTAGTCATAATCAGGGCACAGACTTTACAAAGTATGATTCAAGGAATATTAAAAGTTGTCAAAAATGGAACAGTTGAAGATTGGCATGCTGGGAATCAACGAACTGCAATGGGCTGGTATTGGTCAGTTTGTTGAGTACCGTGGAGTTGGAATAGACTCATAGCTGACCCTTCAGTGGATTTTCAGAGGCAATTAATAACAAGGGAGGAGAGTACTCATTCTTCTCTTACAGAGTAGCTAGTGGATTTGAACCTCATGTCTTTGGGATTGCAGTCCAGCTCCTTACCACTAGGCCACCAGAACTCTGGTATTGGTCAGTTTGAATCCAATGACCATATGGTTTTCTATGCTAGGAATGGCAAACTGAATAGAAATAATATCACATTTATTGTCAAAAAGAGCATTTCAAGATCCATCCTGAAGTACAGAATTATCAGAGATAGGATAAGATCCATGCTCATATAAGAAATATCTATTAATATAACTGTTATTCATATTTATGAGCCAACTGCTGAAGCAAAAGATGAAGAAACTGAAGATTCTTCCCAACTTCAGCAGCCCCAAATCCATTAAACGTATAATCAAGATGCAGTGATAATGCGTACAGAGGAATGGCATCCCATGAGAAGAAGCAGCAGTGCAAAGACCCTCCAGGGAATGTGAGAAGCAACAAGAAGGTCGGAGGACTGGAGGGAGGGAGCAAGGCGGAGAATGGAAGAGGGCAGGTTAGGGATCGAAAGGCAATCCTCCCCTTCTGCCTTTAAGAGAAACTAAGGCACAAGCATTTGCCAGGCCTTGAGTCACTTAGTGAGCCAGGCGTGCAGGGGAGCCCAGCTTTAGACGGTGGATTTTGTGCCACCTTTCATTGCATGAGGGTCCACAGAAGATGGTATCTCTTGTGGCATGATTCTTCAGCACCTATCTGCTGCACCTGTAGTTTGGAAGCAAGAAAGATTCTGTTCCCCTTTCTTGCTCCTGAGTTCAGCTCTCGTTTTGAGAGGAAACTTGGTGGCCTCATTATTTCAGCTGGAGTTAACCCTCAGCATTTCCCACTGGATCCCAAACGCCCGCAGTGTCCCAGCAGTGCCTGTCTCGGTTGACAAATGCAGTGGTTCCACTTGTTCCTTACAAAACTCCTCTTTCCTGCCCCGAAAGGTTCTCGTCTCCTGCTGAAGCCTGCCTCATCATTGCGGCCAGGCGTGGGTTTAATTTAGGGCATCTACCTGTGCAGTCAGTAAATTACTTTTGCTAGTTCGTTCCAACAAAACCATCTTGCTCTGGTGACCTTTCCTGCCTCACGTACTCGGAACATTTTTCTTTGCTTAACTTTGTGTGCAATCTCCTTTTCCATTTCCTGTCTCTGTTCCCCTTATCATTTTTATAGACTGTCCTTCACTCACATCGGGAATCTCGTCTCATCTTAACGTTTGAAGATGTTTTTCTGCTGACTCTTCGGTGGATGACTTTGGAAGCCCTCTGGCCTGTTTACTGTCATGTTTGAGTTCTGAGCTGTGTTCCTGCCTTTATATAATCCATAAGTAGCTGGGCTGGGAACTTCTTATTGCAGAGAGCAATTTGGTTTTCTGTGAATGTTCCAGAGCATAGGATAATGGGGACAAGTTTCAACGGTACGTCTTATGGAGAATCAAAGTCTCTGGGTGATGCAAGTGGTTAATGTGTGTGGCTGCAAACCAAAAGGTTAGAGGTTCGAGTCTCCTCAGAGGTGCCACAAAAGAAAAGCTTAATGATATATTTCCAAAGAATCAGCTATTGAAAACCCATTGAGCGGTCTTCTCTGACACACATAGGGTCTTAGAAATGACTCAGTGGCAGCTGGTTTAGTGGATAATCACAAAGCTCTTTGCCCCTGAGAGTTGGCCAGTCGTTGAAAGTAATCACATCTATTTGATGCGACTGAGTATTTAACTGAAAGTCTCTATTTATTGGAAGTGCACAATGCTTTTTTAAAAAAAATCATGATGAATGTAAAATGATGCAACCACTATGAAAAGCAGTTGAATCCTTCCTAAGAGAGTTGGGAATAGAAATACCATTTGATCTGACAATTCCACTACTAAATATATATGGTAAAGAAATAATACCTGTAACATAAACAGCTATATATCTACATCCATGTTTACTGCAGCGCTTTATTTATAAGAGCAAAGAGCTGGAGACAACTCATATGCCCACCAACAGATGAACAGCTAAAAAGAGTGATACGTTCACACAATGGAGTACTATGCATCACTGAAAAATGATCACGCATTAAGAAAGTTCTGCACAGTAGGATGAATTAGGCTGAATGACATACGTTGGTCATAAAAAGGACAATTGTAGTACAAGACTCTAGTAATATTTAAAACATAAGACAAGCAAACACCTCCCCCCCCCATGTTTCCATTCAGAAAGAACTGATTTTGGAAGGTTAACAGTAATGAGAATTAAGACAGAAGAGAACACAAGTTAATAATAAATACTGAAAATGAAATTTTAAAATAAAGACATCATTAAAATAAAAAACATCTGTTCAGATTTCCAAAACACTTCTAGGATTTCAAAATGACTATGTAGAGCTTGCAGGGGTTAGTATACAAAACTGCTTGATGCAGTTATAGAAAAAGTAAAATAACCTGTTAATCCACTGACAGTTTGAACACCCGTATACCAGTTGCTGTTGAGCCTTTGACTCACAGAGACCCCGTGGGCATCAAAGTAGAAATGTACATCGAAGGATTTACAATTACTGGTGTTTTGGAAGTAGATCTCCAGGACTTTCTTCCAGGAACATCTGGGTGAACTCAAACCCCCAACTTTCCTGTTCACAACCAAGTGGGTTATACATCACTCTGAGTTAGTAAGTAGTAGTATACAAACAGTTATGTCTTGAAGAAAGTGCAACCACAATTTTCCTTGGAAGTAAACATGGTAATGCTTCTTTTCACATATTTAGGACATGTTGGAAAAGGATATCATGCTTAGGAAGGTGGAGGGTCAGCAAAGGAGAGGAAGACCCTCAGTGAGATGGGTGGATACAGTGTCTGTGGTAGTGGACTCAAATGTGTCAAGGATGATGAGGATGGCATAGGGTAGGAAGGACAGAGTTCATATCAATTGTTCATAGTGTCACTATGAGTTGTACTCAACTCAGTGACCTATAACAGTGCCACAAAATAAACTGTGGAGTCCCCTGGAGTTGTTGGAAGGTAAAGGCTGTGAGAATAAATCCAATCCATGTGCATATGGATAAATTACCAGAAAGTATGTCTAAAGTAAGCAAATTGTGGTGCCCTTATGTATGTTGTGATTCATGGGTCTTGTAAAATAAAATTACGCACCCATTATAAAATAAATGTAATGTTGTTATTCAAAGAAATTAAGTGCTTCACAAATCTTAAACATGGTAGCGTTCTCATTAAGTGTTTATAATATTCTATCTTACTAACATAAAAGGAAAGTTTAAGACGCAGAATGAAAACATTATTCATGGTCAGACTTTAGTTGCATGCAAAGAAATATTCATATATTGCTTGCTTATTTTGTTTTGTTCTCAATAATCATTAAAAATAAACCAATGTGTTAACTCCAAAATTTTACATTGATATGTCATTTTTGCCATAATGTTAATATATCATAATTTTAGAAAAATATCTAAAATATGTGTCCCTCCTCCCTGTAGAGGGGAGACACTCAAAGATGGAGGAGAGTGTGTGTGTGTGTGTGTGTGTGTGTGTGTGTGTGTACATGTACACATGGTGAGGAAGGGGGTGTGTGTGTGAACATGTACACCTGGTGGAGGGGCTTATACATGCACATAAGGGGTGTGCGGGGGGGGTGTGTACCTGCACATTGTGGGGGTATGCATGCACTTTATGAGGGGTTTGTGTGTGTTCACACATATTGTGAGGGGGTGTACATGCACATTGTGAGGGTGCATGTGTGTATGTGCACATGGTGGGGATGTGTGTGTACATGCATATTGTGAGGGGGGAGTGTACATGCATATTGTGAGGGGGAATGTGTGTGTGTACATTGGGGGTGTACATGCACATTGTGAGGGGTATGTACACATTGTGTTTGGGGTGTGCATTCACATTGTGGGGGGAGTGTGTGTGTGTGTGTGTGTGTGTGTGTGTGTGTGTGACCACATGCATGTATCTGTGTAAATGTGCACATGATGGAGGGGCCGGGGAAAAGAAGTAACTATGAGTTGCACCAACTAGACTTCTGAAATACTAGTCTTCTTGTCCTAGTGAACATGTTACTTTTTAAACTCTTAGATGATGACTGCCATTTTTACCATATTTAAATGTGCTATTAAGTGACTTTAATTACTTACATTCACAATGTGTGGACCCATCATTACCACATCTACCTACAAAAGTTTTCAATTAGCCCTGGTAGAAGCTTGGTCATTTCTTACCCATTATGCAATAAACTCCTTCTGCCTCAATCTCTTAAACCAAACCCAAACCCACAGTCACCAAGGCGCTTTTAACTTAGGACAAGCCTTCATACAGTTTCTCAGACTGTAAATCTTAATGCAAACACACTGCCCATTTTTCACCCGTGAAACAGCAGGCAGATTCAAACTTTTGTTTAGCAACCCAACATATAACCCACTGCACCACCAGGACCCTTTCCATCTAGCCCTTTGAGGACAATTAGTAAGCTTTCATGTCTTCATTTTTCTGTGAATTTACTTTTTCTGTGTATTTTACCTAAGATCATATAATTGGCCTTTTGTGTCTGGCATATCTCATTCAGCATCATGTTTTCCAAGCTGACCCATGTTGTGGCGTGTGTTAGAACTTCATTTCTCTTTAGGGCTGAATAAAATCCCATTGTATGTGCCCTCTGTTGTGATTGAGGCAGCTCCAATTCACGATGACTCCATGTGTTATAGAGTTGAACTGAGCACCGTAGGGTATTCTTGGCTGTCCTCTTTATGAAAGCACATTGCCAGCCCTTTCTTTTGCAGCACTGTTGGGTAGATTTGAACTCCTCACCTTTTGGTCAACAGTCGAGCACAAACCATTTGTCCTATCTAGAGACTTCACCACACCATCTCATTTTTAACTTTCCTATCACTCTGTGCAGCATAATTTGTAATAGCAAAAGGTAAAAATTATCCTTATCTATTGAAATTATTTATCCGTTCATCTGTTGATGTATATTTACTTGAGTCGTTTCCACCTTTGGGCCATTATGAATGTTTGTAGAAATTAGACATTTTGGAAATGTTGATGGTAGTTGCACAATACAGTAAGTGTAATGAATGCCATTAAATTATATACTTAAAATTCATTAAAATGTAAAAATGTTTTGTGATCTACGGTTTTATCACAATTTTTTAAAACTCGCAGACTAAATGTGGCACTGAAAGTGTTTCCTGAACATCAATCAGTTTTCTCATAATATTTCTAAAACTCATTCAACCAGTGTGTCCAGCCAGTCTTTCAGTAGGCACTCTGAAAGACCTCTGGTTGCTACACACTGTCCTAGGTACTGGAGATTTAGAAGACACACACTCTGCCTTCTCACAGCCTCCAGAAGGCAAAGACAACAGAGAAAGACAGGTTCCTGCAGACATCCCCACTTCAGGTGGTAGAACTGGGGATCATTTTTGCACTTTCATCCTTGCAATTTTCTGCATTAATTGAATTCTTTATAAGAAGCCCCTTTCATTTCTTAAAAAACTAATGTGATTTTCCTTAAAACAAAAATCCAAAGAAGCTAGCTCTTCGAGTAAAATGCTAACAGTAATTCCTCTCTGACAGCAGGAGCACGCACTCTTTGTTTCTTCCTTGATGTAGCTTTTCAAATCCTTTAACACATTTTCAAATTAAACATAAAAAAAAATGTTGGAGAGTGGCACGTAAATTCTTTGCAATTGGCAGTGACTCTGTCACAAAGCAAGAGACCAAAGATTGTGTTTGTTTGTTTGTTTGTTTGTCTGTTTGTTTGTTCTTCTCCTATTCTGAGCAGTAACCTTGCTGACTGGGCCTCACTCCTGGGCACAGATGCAGCTGTGGCAAAGCTGGGATTAGAGTCCCCTTGCTCCATGAGGCTTTCTCTAAATCACCTTTTTGTGGCCTTAATTCCATGAATACAAACAATAATTATCAACCTAAGTGGATTACTCAGCATAGCTTAGATGCTTCTGGGTCCCCAAGTGAACCACATTATTGACTGCTCACAATTAATCTAAAAAATTAAACCAATTGCTCTTCTGGTTCCTTCTATCCTGTTTTGTGCCTGGATGACACTTCCGCAAATTTATTGCCTGAGCTGTTATTTCTACCCCGTACTCCCATTTTTCTTCAGAGCTGAAATGTTCCGTTCGAACTAATTTGTCTCTGACCCGGGTCTCCGGGGTTTCTCTCCTCGTCCCTTTCCTCATGCTGTCCCTTCGGCTTCGATGAGCTGCAGCAGGATCGGGCCTTCTATTTATAACTCTTCCATGGTCTGTCTACTTTTTCAATTACTCTGCAAACTCCCTTCTATCCTTCCTCACTTGGCTTCATCAATTTCCACTTCCCCTGTCAAGTTCGGAAGAAGTCAGTGGAGTGGCCTCAACCTCCCAGCATCCCAAGTGTTATTTCAGCGTGAAGAAATGACCAAGTAGCCCTAGGATGCAGGAAAACTAACTTAGAAGTATTTATTGAGTTTGCATCAGGACAAGCCGGTTTGGGTTGTTACGGTGGCTTGTGTGTTGCTGCGAAGCTGGCAGCCGTTCTCCTGGGATTTCTGAAACCGCCAGGGTCACTCTTGGTGGGCGGGTCTCGATGGCGTTCATAACTTGAAATGGACTGGGAAGAAAGACCTAGAAAGAAAGATGCAAGTCTACATCTTAAAAAGCTGCTGTTGTTACATGTCCTTGAGTCAATTCCAATGGATAGCGACTCTGTGGGTGGCAGAAGCCTTGCCCTGCCTATCACGGGCCGCCCTCACCATCTCTGCCGTGCTCGAGCTCATCGCTGCTGTCACTGTGCTGGCCCAGCTCCTTAAGTCTCCCTCTTCCTCCCTGACCGTCTGCTTTTCCAAACATAATGTCTTTTATGAAGGGAGCTCTGGTGGCCTAGTGGCAAAAAGCTGCATTGCAATCCCGAAGGCATGTGGTTCGAGGCCACCAGCTACTCTGCGGAGAAGGATGGGCAATCTCCTCCCATTGAATTAACTACCTCTGAAAACCTGCTGGAGGGTCAGCTGTGGGTTGGTTCCAACTCAACAATACACAACAACAACAACAATGTCTTTTATCAAGGACTGCCGCCTCCTGACAATATGCCCACTGTGTGCAACACATCATTTCACCATCCTTGCCTCCAGGAAGCACCGTGGGTGCACTTCCTCCATGACCGATGTGTTTGTTCTTTTGGGAATCCATAGCATATTTAGCGCTCTGTGTCAACACAATAATTCAAGTATATTAATTCGCCTTTCTATCTTTGTTATACGACCAATTTTCATATGTGTACAAAGCAATTGAAAATATCATGGTCAATTGCCGCGTAGTTTAAAAAAAAAAAAAGCCAATGAAAACCTTATGAATCACACCAGAACATTTTCACATCTTGAGAAGGGTTTAATCACTGAAGGAGGACGGTGTGTTTGGTAAAATGAGAGACCTTGGTGAGCTAGATGGCACAGTAGCTGAAGTAATGGACTTGAACGTGCTCATGATCCTGCAGAAAACAGGAGACAGAACTGCTGGATGTAAGATCACCACAGATCAGAGCATATTACCACTAACAACCACAGTTAGTACTTAGAATACAAGGGATGGTTACACAAAGGTACAAATGGAGCTTTTTCTTTGTTGAGCTCCTTATTTATCAGAGGAGAGGGGAGAACCTCGCTTTAAGTATTGGTTCTCAATATAAGGCAGTTTGGGTGTAGCTTGCTCCCAGCAACGCATAGCTAACAGAGTCTCTCTCTGCTTTCTGCACTGAATGAGTACTGTGTGCTAGACACTTACAGTTCTAATGTTTTCACCAATTTGGAACAACCTTCTGCCTCTCACCCTTGCCCGTTGTTGTTGTTGTTGTTGTTGTTGTTCTTATGTGCCGTCGAGTCGTTTGCGACTCATAGTGACCCTATGTACAACAGCCCTAAACCCTGCTCTTTCCTGTGCCAGTCGCATTGCCTCTGACACACCCATCCTGATTACTCCCATCACTGAATCAATCCACCTCATAAAGAGTCTTCCCCTCCTGCGCCGTCCCTCTACTCTCCCAAGCACAATGTCCCTCTCCAAGGACCGGGCCCTCCTTACAACATGTCCAAAGTATGTCAGATGAAGCCCCAGAGTCCTTGCCTCCAAGGAGCAGCCTGGTTTAAACCTCTCCAGGATAAATCTGTTTGTTTTCTTGGCAGTCCAGGGTACATTCAATGCTCTTCTCCAGCACCACAGCACAAAGGCATCAATTCTCCTTCTATTCTTCCTAGTCATTGTCCAACTTTCTGATGCATAACAAGTGATTGCAAAGACCATGGCCTGTATCAGATGCACCTTTGACTACCCTTCCTTATATGACAATGCACACATCACTCTATCTGAGGAACCCACCAGAAAGCCCCCTTCCCAGCTGGCTCCTGGTGGTATGTTCTCCTTTGTGGCATTTATCTCTGTTATCGTCTTCTATTGAAGATAAGGTGGAACATGACACAATGGGATTTCGCCCGAAGTTCCACAGGGTGGTTGTTGCTGGGCGGGATGTGGTCAGCCATGATGATCCATGAAGCTTTCATTGGCTGCGCTTTCAGAAGTAGAACATCAGGCCTTTCTTTGTGTTCTTCCTCTGGAACCTCTAGTTGGAATCCCTTCATCACAGAAACTCATGCATCTCCACCAACAGACCAATGGGAGCTGTGCTCGTGAGATGCTTTGATTGAGAACCAAACTCATGTCTTTCACATGGAAGGTGAGGATTCTTCCAGTGAATTACCATGGACTTGCTAATGTTGTTTGGGGCATAGGAACCATTTCCCCTCCTTATTATATCTCCAGCATCATGCAGAGATACCCGGCACAAGATGTTGTTGTTGTTGTTGTTGTTGTTGTTGTTATATGCCGTCGAGTCGTTTGCGACTCATAGTGACCCTATGTACAACAGCCCTAAACCCTGCTCTATCCTGTGCCAATCGCATTGCCTCTGACACACCCATCCC
>NW_006399778.1:20008755-20015801 GCF_000299155.1 Elephantulus edwardii | reverse complement strand
CACAGCTGAAAGGCATCAATTCTCCTTCTATCCTCCCTAGTCATTGTCCAACTCTCTGATGCATAACAAGTGATTGCAAAAACCATGGCCTGTATCAGGTGGACCTTAGTCTCCAGAGAGACACCGTTGCTCTTGAGTACATTCAGAGAACACAAGGGTTGCCATCGCGTTGATTACAATGCATGATGATACTAAGTGTGTCTGAGTAGAACTTTGCCCCATATGGTTTTCAACAGCAGCTGACTTTTGAGTAGTAGTTAGCCAGTTCTTTCTTCTGAAGGGCCTCTGGATGGACTTGAACTTGCAACCTCTTGCTCAGGAGCTAAGCACATTACTTCCTTGCACCACTCAGGGTTTACCCATGTTAATTACTCAGCTACCAGATTACCAAGTCACCAACGAAGATCCAGACTCAGAACTCCCAAGTCCCAGATTTCCAAGGCTGCCTTCCCCTATAGCGTCAACCTGTATGTCTCTAATAGACATGCAGACCACTTAACACTGCACAGACCCCGAATGAGTAGACACGGGTCCAGCAACCTGTTCTTTCTAACAGGCTTCTAGTGACTGGATGCTGCTGGTACCTGGACCACTCACAAGATTTAATGCCTTAGATACTAACATCTGTGCATCTAGGGTATAGGACAGGCTCCACCCTGGCATGTGCCCTCTTAGCATCCCCTCAACTCCAAGACAGAATGTGTGTAGGGTGTGGGTGTGTGTCTGGGGGTGGAGGGTGGATGTGGTGAGGGGTTTACATTCATGCAAGCCCTAGTGGAACTCTGTTCACAGCCTCATCTCCCACTGGCCCACACCTCATCTCTCACCTGGCTTTCTGAGTGAGATTTCAGATGGTTTGGTTCACCAGGTGAGATAACCCAGCAGGTTCTGTAAAGACCTGATAGCTGTCAGTGTGGCGGTACTGGGGTCTCATGGGGCTCACTGAGGAAGTGGCTCCTGGCTGGGTGGAGACAGCAAGTGCTAGGGGAAAGCAGATGTATACCCTGCAAGTAACTAGGACCCAGAGAAAGCCTGGTGTCCTTGCAGCCCTCTGGAGGCTGTGTCCACTAGGGTTGACTTGTACATAGACCCTGCTCCTGCCAGGATGTGCTTCTGCCTCTCAGTAGGAGGGTGAAGCTCCTATTTGGCCTCCTCCCATGGGGTTCCAGTAGGTCACAGTCCCTCCCATCTCTGTTTCCTTTCCTGAACTGTTTCAAAGAGGGTGATATTCACCACTGTCCTTCTGCAGTGTCTATGTGTTGAACAGATACAGGGCTGAGCTGGGCTACATTAAGACCTTTAGAAGCTGAAAAACCCAAGAAAATTATAGTGTCCTCTACAAGTAAGACAGGGAACCCTTGTGATACAATAGTTAAGCACTGGGATGCTAACTAAAAGGTCAACAGTTCACACCCACCAGGTCACAAGAGAGAAGACCTCTCTTACTGCTCCTGTAAAGATTAACCAAAAACCTGAAACCAGACCCATTGTTGTCATGTCAACCTTGACTTACAGTGATGATATAGGACAGAATTGAACTGCACAAACAGCTTCCAAGACTGTAAATCTTTTGGAAGCTCATCACAGTGAGAGAGGGGTCCTTGGGTCCTTGCAGCCACCTCCAACCTCTGAAGACCACATGTGGGGCAAAGAAATGGAGGAGAAGGTCAAGTTTGCTTAGTGCACACGAAGAGGTCACCTGTTCAGCTGATAACAGAAAGGCTAGCAGTTCTTTTTGGCCCACAGGTGCCTCAAAAGAAAGGCCTGGTGATTTACCTCTGAAAAATTAGCTGTTAGAAATTGTATGAAGTGAAGTCATACTCTGATACATGGGGTTGCCATGAATTGCTGTTGGCACAACACCAGCTGGTCCTGGTCCGTGATCCCCTGTACTATTGCTACTCAGTTATTGCTCCATGTTAGCATAACAATGAGTAAGGGAAGTGAGAACGTAGCCAAGATCCTGCCCCCATAAAGGGAAGAGCTTGGCAGAGCCCTTTGTCTCCCTCCTCGCTGGCACAGTTGGGCTACCTTTCTCTCACCCACATGCTTCTTTTATAAGAGATAGTAATACAACAATAGCAGGAGCCACAAGCTTGGAAGACACATGAACCTCAACTTTTATGTTGGCTTCAGGACTTGGCCTGTGCCCTGATGTGAGTTTCTTTGCCGCAGACACTGTCTTCACCCACGGAACAGGGGGCGGGGAGGGGGAGCAGGTAAGTGGGAATCAAAATGTGTTTTCAAGTCAGAAAGTTGACCAACTGTGACCTTTAGGCCCTACAGCAGGGGCTAGCAACACCACTCACCATCTCTTTCTGTGGCCCATGGCCCCAAAATATGGTATTTTAATTCATAGACAGTTGAAGAAAAGTGAAAAAAAAAAGATAATTCACATATGAAAACTATATGAAATTCCATTTCAGCAAGTGATGCAATGGTTAAGTTCTCAGCTGTGAACCAAAAGGTTGCTGGTATGATCCTACCCAGTGACTCCACAGGAAAAAGACCTGGTCCTGCCATAAAGTACAGCTGGTAAATTTGGTTCCACGGGAGCAAGATGGGCAGTCTTCTCCTGTGTGATCTGATGTCTCTGAAAGCCTGCTGGAGGGTCAGCTATGAGTCGGTTCTGACTCGACGGTACATTCCAACAACAACAATCATGACAAAGCACTACTTTATGGCAGAGGTTGGCAAACTTTCTGTGGAAAGGTCAAGACAGCATTTATTTTGGGCTTGTAGAGGCCATATGGTCTCTGCTGCAACTACAGACTTCTGCTGTCGCAGCGTGAAAGCAGTCACAAACCACATGAATGTGTGAGGCCATGTTCCAATAAAGAGTCTGGGGCTTTGTCTGACATACTTTGGACATGTTGTAAGGAGGGACAGGTCCTTGGATAGGGACATCATGCTTGGTAGGGTGGAGGGACAGCGCAGGAGGGGAAGACCCTCTATGAGGTGGATTGATTCAGTGACTGGGATAATCGGGATGGGTGTGTCAGAGGCAATGTGACTGGCACAGGATAGAGCAGGGTTTAGGGCTGTTGTACATAGGGTCGCTATGAGTTGCAAACGACTCTATGGCACATAACAACAACAACATGTAATGAGCTTCCTCTTTTGCACAGACCCTCCACCTTCCCAAGGATAAGAGGAAGACCCCTAGCAGGATGGGTTAACATAGTGTCTGCAGCCATGGGCTTTGCATGGTGGAGACCACGAAGGGGATACAGGACAAGGCAAAGTTCAGATCTGTTGTTCATAGAGTCACTATGAGTTGTAGTCAGCCTGATGGCACCTAACAAAAATATTGGGCATCAGTTCAAAATCTGCAACGTGTATTAAATCGTTTAACCCTTACAGCCACCCAAGGACTTGGCGCTATGACTATGCTCCCTTGTTAGATTTGGAGCCCCCCGGTGAGCTGTAAAGGGAAACAGAAAGCGTGGAGAGTTTCCTGTGATCTGCCCTAGAGCATGCAGCTAAAAACGGAAGCACTGGGATTCAAGTCCAAGGTATTTTGAAGCGACAGTACATGCTCTTAACCACTGCCTCACACTGCTTCTTACTTCCAGTTTCTACAAAATCTTTATCCTTGCAGGAAGTGTTAAGAAGGCAAGTTACCCAAACTGTTCCCTCAAACTCAAAGCAACTGATACTTTCTCAGATCCTGATGGAACATTCCCTCCTAATTGTCCAGAGGATGGCAGAACCAGGATGGGGACCAAGGTGTCTCTAATGTTATCTTCTTCCTTGACCCCTTGGCCTCCCAAGTTCCAGCCCAAGTGGCATCTCCAAGTCCATTGCCCTTGTTCATGGAACTCTTTCTGAAGCTGACCTCTGGGCACAGCAGGGAGCTCTTTCCTTCAGCCTTTGGGACTCTTAGACTCCAGCTAAGTGGCATCCTCAATAGCTGGGGAGAAATTCACCTATTATAGCTGTTCACTTTCCTTTGTAATGCATTGTTGCAGAGCAAATTTATTTCTCAACAATTTCACTTACAGCCTTTCCAACAAAATGGAGCTCTAGAGAACAGCATCATTAGTATTGATAAACACTTTACAAGACCTTCACCAGCTCGTGGCAGTGCCTAATGAAAAGAAAAGAAGCACTTCCTCGTAATTAAGAAGCCTGGTGGGGTTTCATTATTATTTTTGAGCACTTGTAACTAAAAGTTCTAATAAAGTGGCACCCATTCCCCCCCCCCACTTTGAACTTTGTTATTCAAAAACTGTCATCACCATCACCAACTCTAAACTAATGGTCAGGAGTGGCTAAATGGAACAAAAAGTGGAGAATGCCAAGTCCTAAGACTGTGTGGTCCTGCACCGGGACCTAGTCCCATCACTTCCTCCTTCTGTCTTTCCCTTTACTGGAAATTTTGCTCCAAGGATAAGTCTCAGCCTTCTCCATAGATCCTTTTTCCCCATGTCATAGAGGGTCACCCAAGTGGCATGAGAGATGTAAACAGAGATGAATTGCATTGGGAAAGTCAGCTGTCAGGGACCTCTCCGGAGTACTGAAAAGCAACTACATCAGGCTGGAGACTAAGATGCGCCTGATCCAGGTCATAGTCTTTGCAATTACGTGCTATGCATCAGAGAGCTAGACAGTGACTAGGGATGATAGAAAGAGGAATGATGCCTTTGAGCTTTGGTGCTGGAGAAGAGTTTTGAATATTCTATGGGCTGCTAGGAGAACAAACAGATTGTCCTAGAGAGGGTGAAAACAGGCTGCTCCTTGCAGTCAAGGATTCTGGAGCTTAATCTGACATAATTTGGGCATGTTAAAAGGAGGGACCAGTCCTTGGAGAGGTGGAAAGGGACGTCATGTTTGGGAGAGTGGAGGGACAGTGCAAGAGAGGAAGACTTGATGAAATGGATCAATTCAGTGATTGGCGTTATGAGAGTAAGTGTGTCAGAGACAGTGAGGCTGGCACAGGATAGAGCAGGGTTTAGGGCTCTTGTACATAGGGTCACTGTGAGTTGCAAGTGACTCAATGGCACATAAAAACATGTACATTATAGTTTTTGCAAATCTTGCAACTCTGTCATGCATTACTTTCCTATCCATACTGTGCATTATATGCCTGTGACATAGGGTCTTATCTGTAAAAGACGCAATAATAGCCTAAAAATCGACACACTATGAAAGAAAGCTCTGATAATCTGCTTCTGTAAAAATTAAACTCACTGCTGTCAAGTCAATTCAAACGTATAGGATCCTCTATCAGGCTTCAAGGTGGTAAATTTTTAAGGAAGCAGACTGCCCATCTTTCTCCTCAGAGCGTCTGGTGGATCCGAATGCCAACCTTTTGATTATCAGGATACTTTACAAGACATACTACAAGTGCTACTTTGTCACGATTCTCATTGCCAATGAGTAAGACTCAACTCATAGCTGCCTTCCAATGGATTTTCAGAGGCTAAGAGTCTTATAGGAGGAGATTGCCCATCTTTTTCTCAAGGAGCAGCTACTGTGTTTAAATCTACCAGCTTTACATTGCGAGTGAAACTCTTCACCCACTAGGCTCTGAGTTACTTCTGTATGGTTAGAGCAGAAACCATCCTATGGAGCAGTTCTCTGTAACACGCAAATTGTCTTGAGTTCCAGTCAACTCAGTAGCAATGGTTTACTCTCATTTGGTTTTTGTTAAAGGCCATCCTTTCCAGAAGGGCTATCAAAGGTATAATAGTAGATGTGGACTTGAGGACCAAAGACATTAAGAAACTTGTGAATAGTTATACAGAGCCTGGTCTTGAACCCAGGCCGGTGGACTGTGCCACGAGGCGGAGGGCCTGGGCTCTGACTCCATGCATGAATGTGACTGCCAGCTGTCCCTGACGATTTTGAGCAAGTGTCTCAACCCCACTGATTATCAGTCACCTCCTCTGTCAGAGGAGAATGGAAATGAGAATGCAGTCAGATCACATATGCCAGGCACATGGCAAATGCTCAATTAAGTCGTCGATTCCACGCCTGTGGTTCCAGACTGTGTGCTGGGGTGCCCAGGGCACTGTTGTAAAGTCACAGGGGTGCTATGGGGATAATCTAAAATTTCAGGGAAAACCGGGTGACGTCTGGCAGGCACTGCATGAACTGTTAGTTCAAGGTACTTCCTCATTTCAGTATTCAGTTTCTGCTACATTCCTTTTGATAACATCATTCCTTTGTGAAGCTGAAGTTTCAGCAGTCGCTTTGGTAAAAGTCATAAAACCAGATGCAGCTGGATCAGCACTGGTCCCTGAATGTCAGAGAAGAACTCTGCTCCATCCGATTTTCAATAGTTGTTTTTTGGAGGAAGCTGATTGTCAAGCTTTTATTCCAAGGCACCTTAAGGTGGATTTAAACCTTCAACCTCCTAGTTAGCATCCATGCACATTAGCCATCTCACCACTCAGGGACTCTATGGTGCTGCTGATGGATAAAAAGTAAACACCATCAGAATCATTGTGGGAAAGGAAATGAGTCCAATCTGAGTTCAAAGTTGGAGAAGTTGTATGTACAGTTCCCTGCAGGCACATACATCCTATTTGGAGGTACTTGTGACTATTTAAGAAGGAAATAAAACGATTGGGTTGGTTTTTTTCCTTCCCATATATGTGCATTATTTTCTCAAATGGCTATTAAGTTGTTAGGATGTAAATATTCATTAAATTGTTTGGCCCTTACTACTTAATAATTATCATTAAAAAACAATTAGGAATTCCTTCTGGCATGAGAGTACCACAGGAAAAATGGCTGAGACCCTCTCAGTGCCACAAGCTGAGAACACTGGAGGACAGCTGCGTGATGGTCTCCCACTGGCTTCCCAGGGACCTTTGCAAAGTCATTTCCCCATCAGATATTTTCTTATGGGTGGAGGAGGGTAGTGGGAACATACCCCTCTGTTTGGTGAGCCAGTAGAATAGTTTACTGCCATCTGAAACCTGGGAATTAGAAGTGGAGCCCTTGCTTCAGCAGTCCAGCCCCACATGACTCTGTGGGTGGTCTGGCCATGAGAAACCACTTTCTGAGAGGAGGAGTGGGCTGGGCATTTGGTTCTC
>NW_006399778.1:20004391-20008655 GCF_000299155.1 Elephantulus edwardii | reverse complement strand
GATCCACTGATGCAAGGCTCTGGTTTCCAACCCTCAGACTTTCTATCCGAGGGACTTTCCCTGCTGCTGCATGGGGCAAAGGTAATTAGCAGTGTGAGTGACTGCGGAGTAGTTTGTCCAAGTTGCTGGGAGCCTGTGTCTGGAACTGGGAGGAAAGCAAGATGAGACGTGTCCCAGAGAAACTTCACTGCTGAGAGGAAAGGGTTTTTCCATCCCATACACAGCTATTTTGTAATACAAGGGAGGAGGGACAGGAGAGTTTTTTCTGGACCCTCTGTCCTCTGTGCTGTGCTGCTCTCTGTTGCTGCCCAGTTGGCTGTGACTCATGGTGACCCCACGTGTGCAGAATAGAACGGCTCCAGAGTGTTTTCATGGTCGTGACCTTCCAGAAACAGACGGACCTGAATCTCAAAGGGCCTCAAAAGGTGTATTTGAACAACCAACCTTTTGATTACGAGTTGAACACTTAATTATTTGTGTCACTCAGGGACTCCTGTGCCATATTGATTTTCAAATCTTGCAGCAGATGCCACCATGTAACACCTTATCAATATAATTAACAGTTGATGAATTATAGAAATGCAGCCATGTACCAAAGATGAAATCCAAGAGCCTACAGAGATGAACAAAGGTGACTTTTGCCAGGTATCCAAATGGCCCCTCTTACAGGAGTATAGAGGAGTCCTAGAAGTATTTCTCTCAGTGTTGGGGACCATGTAAGTCTCCTAGTGCCTGAATGATGTGTAGGCTGGGGACTCAAGAAATAACTTCTGTAACATTTCTGCTTCTCTGTTCAGTACTGTTTTAAGTGTCTGGTCCCTACCAGCCTCTCTATATGGAATCTCCCCTTTGCCCACTTTGGAGCTCACCCCAGCCAGGTCAGAGTGCTCTCTTTTATCTGCTGGCTCTGTGTTCAGATCCTGCACCCCTCCTTCTGCCCAGAATGCCCTTCATCTGAACATTTACCCTTTGAAGACATAGCTCAGTTGTCCCTTTCTCTAGGGAAAAGCTTTAACGTTATGGTTAAAAGAACTTTGCTATCAGAAATCTCTGCATTCAGTTTTGATTAAAGACTCTGTAGAAGAGTCTTGATCAAAAGGGAGGAAATGTCGGACAGAATTTCAAAATTCTCATGGACTCTAGACTTCTAGAGCCATTAAGGCTGGATGAGTCCTGAAACTATTGTCCTGAGATAATCTTTAATCCTTCAACCAAAACCTTCCCCTTATATCTTCTCTAAAACAAACAGTCTCTCTTGCACCTTGTGCTCTTTTGGAGAACTGTTCTACAGGGGATGAAACTGACAATAGTCACTCAGAATATTAGATAGCAAGTTTAAGGGGCAGTGAGTCTATGTTTAGGGTGAGGAACAATTTGGAAAAGGAGAGTAAGAATAGTTCCCCAAATTCAGGAATGTGATCTATGTTACTGAATTGTACATGTAGAAATTGTTCAATTGTGTCTACTCTGCTATGTATGTTTTCAACAAGATAAATTATTGGGGGGGGGGGGAATAAATGTCTCACTAGCCCAAGGACATTTCTAAGTAGTCAGGCTAGTCTTTTCACCTCCACACACTTCACTTAGCTTCTTCACACATAGACTGAATGCACAGTCCCCAGCACCACCAGTTGCCATGAATTCATCCCAACTCATAGGGACGCTACATGTGGCAGCGTAGAACTGTGCTTCATAGATTTTCTGTGGCTGAATGAGTTAACACAGAAACAGATCACCAGCCCTTTCTTCTGAGAGGTCTCTGGGTAGACTTGAACCTCTAACCTTTCTGTTCACAGTCAAACATGTTAACCATCCATACTTCCCGGGGATTGAAGAAAAGAAAGCATCTCACTTAAAGCCTCTTTAACTGTAATGTGCACCCGAACTGTTCAGGCTGTGACCCAACAAGTCTCAGGAGGAGCCTAAAACTCTACATTTCATCCAAACATTGAGTGGCCCTATTTCATGTATGTGCCTGAGGCATGTAGAAGACTGAGGACAGTGTCTGACTCCTGGCTTCTGGCCAGCCACCAAGGTAGTACCTCTTGGGTGTCATTAAACTTCTCAGACTGCCCACCTCCTAGCGCAGTGGGCTGTATTTAAATGCACCACCTCTCCTTCTTCTCTATTTATCCACTACTCTCCTGGTCCCTAATCTCCCAACGTGAATAAGAAACAGCCTGAAATAAAAAACATCAAATTAGCCATAGGTGCGCATTGTGTCAAGATTCACACACTGGGTTTTATGATTTCAAACAGGTGGTCTTAGTTACCTAATGCTGCAATAACAGGAATCCCACAAGTGAGTGGCTTTAAAGAACAAAAATGGGTTGGGGACACAGACTTCAGGGGAAAGCTTGCTCTCTGTAGACCCATGATGCCTTGGCAATCTCCACATGACATTTCTCTTTCCCTTTATCTGTGCTCATAGTTTTATGACTAACCTCCTCTTTTTACATCTCAAAAGTGAGTGGATTTGAAACACACTGAACATTGATATGGCCTCATTAAAAATGCAAATAGGATTGCACTCATAGGTATAGAGACAATAATAGGTTTGGGTCTGGGACCTGTGTTTTGGAGGATGCAATTCTATATGTAACAGTAACTAAACAGGAAATAAGATTTTCTTTGTCAAGCAGCCCTGCCCTGGTTTGCACCACCTTGACTTCGTGGACAGGACACTGAGGTCACCCAACTGTCCACAGACTCAGGTGACAGAGTTCTGAGCCAGCCAGCCAAGTTGTTGATAATACACAAGCCCCAGCACACCTGATGACCCACTTTTGCACCCCCAGATTGGGATTCAGATACCCAAACATCAGCCGACTGCTGCCGGAGAAGCAGCTGGGGGTGCACGAGCTACTTATTAGACGCTTCCATTATCCCCACCACCTGTTCTGGATTTCCAAACATCACACCAGGTAATAGCCACTCTGGCACCAAAGAGGAGAAACGCCAACGATTTTACAAGCAAGCGCCTTTTCTCACTCTGAGTTTTATAAGTTGTAAAAAGGGCTTGCTGTGAAATAACCACTTACTGTCCCAGAGATTTTGCGATTTGTAAACCTCTGCGCTGGAGCTGGAGGCTGCTGCATCTCAACCTGTAGCCTGGGAAGAATGAAAGCATTTAGGGGGCAGATTTGGAATCACTGCAGGGAGATGAATTAACTCCAAAGATTAGAAGTCCCGCCCTATCCTGAGGGAATTCGGGCAGGCGATGTGGTGGACCGACCTGCTAATTTTCCAGAAGTGATGGATTGACCCAGTGGCTGCAGCAGTCAGTACCTACCCACAGCTGACCCTCCAGTGGGTTTTCAGAGGCAGGTATTCACACAGGAGGAGATTGCCCATCTTCCTCCTGCAGAGCATCTGGTGGATTTGAACTAGGCCACTACTGGTCTATAGGAAGAAAAGAATTTTAAATGGAACACAAAAAGAGAAGTAGAAATAGAACCCACCAGCTCTCAGGGGGCAAATAGCGAGAAGAACTGCTACATAGCTATGCAGTTGCCTTGGGTATTCATTTTCTGTGTCTGCCTAACAAATTTCCACAAGCTGGCGGTTTAGGAGAACAGCCACATAGTGCCTCATCACTGCTAGAGGTCGGAAATCTGGCATGACAGACATGGGTTATCTGCTCAGGATTTCACAAGCCATCGTCATGTCAGCTAGACTCCTTTCTGGAGCTCCACATCTTCTTTCAAGCTTATACCGTTATTAACAGAGAATTGTTCTCTGTGGTGGGGCCCTGGGACATTAACTTGCTTGCTGTCAGCTAGAGCTTGCTCTCAGCTCCAGGGGGCGCCCACAGTACCTTGCCTCAATGGCCTCCTCCATAGGCTGCCCTCAGATTTCCAATCTCTCTTTTGGGAAGGATTCATCTGGTCTACTTAGATGCACCTGAATAATCTTTTTATCAACTCAGAATTAACTGGTTATAACGTAATCGTAGGACTGAAATATCTCCACATACACATTCCCTGCCTGCACTGAAGGAAAGGGGCTTATGCATGGAGTGTGAACAGAAACTACTCTCTCAGGCCATGGTAGAATTGGACTGGCCAATTTTTTTTTTCCAACATGCTTTTCCATTTTTGACACTACAATGCCAAAGCGTGTGTGTCTGTCTCCCTCTCTCCCCTTCTCCCCCTTTTCCCCTCTTTCCCTCTCCTTCTTTCCCCTTCTCCCCCTCCTCTCTCTCTCTCTCCCTCTCTCCCCCTCTCTCTCCTTCCCCTCTCCCCCGCTCCCTGTGTGTGCAGCT
>NW_006399778.1:19997243-20004291 GCF_000299155.1 Elephantulus edwardii | reverse complement strand
CTCTCTCTCTCTCTCTCTCTCTCTCTCTCTCTCTCTCTCTCTCTCTCTCTCCTCTCTCCAAGATACTCCCAGCACAATGTGATTAAATGATTCCTTTTGCTTAAACTGGCTCCAGCAGGTCTCTCTTAGAGAACCTTAGCTGAGACTGTTGGAATGAGGACCCACAGAGGCACCAGCTCAGTTCGGTTTCAGCCTCACTAGCCCACCTGTTACTAAGCCCCAGAGAGGAAGGTGAAGGCTGTCTCTGGAATGCTTTTTCAGCTGCCTGGGAGCCCCCAGCAGGGATGACACAGGGCCGCCTGAACCCTGGCTGCCGCCCCAGCGCACTCAGTCTTAATGTATTGACACTGGCAGCCCTTGTATATCTTGTCATGCCAATAAGGTAATTGAAATGGAATTGTCTCCAAGCGTCCAATTAATCAACAAATAAATCATAAACCTGTGGCCATTCATTCGGGGAGGCAAAAAAGGCTTCTCCTTGGCTTCCTGACCACTGGAGTTGATTGAACAAGGACTTCCTGAACCTCTAATGGGCTTTCAGTGAAGAGGAGGGAGGTGAGGCAGGCAGTTTCTGAGCATTTCTGAAACCCCAGGAATGGTATGCTTGGAATGAGAGGAATCTCATTTGTAGAAGAAATTATTATTCTTTCTTTGGAGAGGGTTACTGGATTTCATTTAATTTTTTTTTTAAAAAACCCAAAAACCTCTTACAATAAAGATAAGATCCACATACTACAGAGAAAGCAAATATGGCCCAGAGAGGTTAAGCATATTAGTGAAAGTCACACAGCAAATGCAGAGCAAGGTCTGAATTCAAAATTACGTTCATCTAGGTCTAGAACCAACTAAAGAGCAACGATGTCAGTCTGAAGACTAAGCTGTGCCTGATCCAGGCCATAGTCTTCGCAATTGCTTGCTATGTATTAGAAAGCTGCATAATGACTAGGGATGATAATTTTTAGCTGTGGTGCAGGAGAAGAGTATTGCATATATCATGGACTGCCAGGAGAACAAGCAGATTCATACTGCAGAGGGTGAAATCAGGCTGCTCCTTGGAGGTAAGGATTCAGAGGCTTCATCAGACATACTTTGGATATGTTGCAAGATGAGACCAGTCCTTGCAGAGGGATGCGATGCGTAGGAGGGTCGAGGACAGCACAGGAGAGAAGGCCCTTGTTGAGATGGATTGATACAGTGACTGGGGTAATGAGGTTAGGTGTGTCAGAGACAGTCAAGTTGGCACAGAATAGAGCAGGGTTCAGGGTTATTGTACATGGGGTCTCTAGGAGTCACAAGTGACTCGATGACACGTAACAATGACAGGTTGAGAAGCTGTGTTCTTTCTCCTCTGTGCTATGCCAAAGTGCAGCTCTGTTGTTGTTTTTGTTGTTGTGTATCGTTAAGTCAGAACTGACCTTTAGATGACCCTCTAGCAGGTTTTCAGAAGCAGATAATCAAACCAGAGGAGATTGCCCATCTTTCTCCCAGAGAGCAGCTTGTGGCTTTGAACCCTGTTCCTCTGGGATTGTAGCACAGTTTCTTGCCATTAGGCCACCAGAGCACCCTTAGTGCAGCCCTAAGCACTCAGAAAAACCCCAGCATTGTCACTGTGTCAGAACCAATGCATAACTGGACTTCCAGTGGATTTTCAGAGGCTGTCAATTGCATGGGAGACTGTTCATTTTTCTCTTACAGTCACTCTAGTGGATTCGAACCACTAGAGAAACTCAGCCTTTGGAGCAGCAACACAACTCCCTATAGACTACGCCACCAGAGCTGCTTGAAGCTCTGAGTAAAAACTGATTTTCACCTATGGAGTCAAATTTCAGATCTAGACTGAGTCAGAAACTTGAGTGGATGGGTATCATCTATTCATTACTTCCATGTCATCCTATCCGTATTCAGTGCTGTGATCAGAAAGGAACACATATAAGACATTATACTTGGTTATACAATTTGATGAGAGGGGGGGTTGTTGAGGGAAATTGAAAGAATTTGTTCAAATTTGTATTTGAATTTTGTAAATAAACTAGTGGGGGGGGTAGTAGTAATGGTAGTCTATAGTGAGGCACTGGAAAACAACAACAACAACAACAAAGACAGTATTCTCTGGTGAATTTCTCCTTCTAATGAAAGGACATCTGCCTGCCCCTGTGATAACCTAGGAGTCCCTGGTTGGTGTGAAAGGTTAATGCTTTAATGACTGGAAGTTTGACTTCATCCAGAGATGCCTCAGAGTAAAAGCCTGGAAATCTATTTAAAAACACAACAACAGCCATTTATAACCCTGTGGAGCATCTCTGCTGCTATGAATTGGAATAAGCTAAACAGCAAACGGTTGTATGCATGCACAGGTGGGGGTAGGAGGTAGTGCGGGTGATAAACCTGTGCACAATAGCTCTGAACCCTGCCCTCTCCTGAACCATTCTTAATGTCTGACATTACCTATACTCATTACCCCAGTTACTGTGTCAATCCATCTCATCCTGCCTCTTCCTCTCTTGCACTGTCCTACCCTTTCAGGCATGATGTTCTTCTCCAAAGACTGGTCCCCAAAGTAAGCAAGACAGAGTCTAAAAACCCGTGCTTCCAAGGAACAGCTTGGCTTCACCATCTCCAGGACAGACCTGTTAGTTCTCTTGGCAGTCCATGGTATGTTCAAGACTCTTGTCCAGCACCACAATTCAAAGGCATAGATTCTTCTCCTGTCCTCTTTGGTCATTGTCCAACTGTCTGATGAATAACAGGTAATTGCAAAGACATGGCCTGGATCAGTCAGGTGCACCTTAGTCTCTAGACTGACACTGTTGATCTTTAGGATTCTGGAGAGGTCCTTGACAGTATATTTTCCTGATGCTATTTGTCTTTTGATTTCCTGACTGCTGGTGCCAAGAGTGTTGATTGTGGAACCGATAAAGATGAAATTGTTAACAATCTCAGTCTCCTGTCTGTCTATCATGATGCTGCCAATTGGCCCAGTGGTGAGATTCAGTTTTCTGTATGTTGAGCTTCAAACCATTTTGCAGACAACAGCAAATGCTTCAGGTCCTCCTCAGTTTCAGCACGCAAGGTTGTGTCTTCTGCATAAAGGAGGTTGTTGAGTCTTCTTCCAATCCGGATGCCACATTCCTCCTCATACAGGCCAACCTCTTTAATGACCTGTTCTGTATATAGGTTGAAAAGATATGGAAACAGGCCACATCCCTGACACACTCCTTTCCTGTTCTTGAACCATGCAGTATTTCCTTGCTGTGTTCTGATGACTGCCTCCGGGTCTAAGTATATGTATTACATAAGCAAAATCAGGTTTTCTGAAATCCTGTTTTTCTCAGAGTTAGCCACAGTTTATTGTGTTCCACACAGTCAAATGTCTTTGCATAGTCAATGAAACACAATTTCTATGGTATTCTCTGCTTTCAGCCAAGACATTGGCAATGTCTCCAGTGCCATAGTCTCTTCTAAACCCAGCTTGTATTTCTGAGAATTCTCTGTCAATGTTCCAGTCATTTTTTTATGATCTTAAGCAGGATTTGGCTTGAGTGTGGTATTAGTGGTATTGTTCAGTAATTTCCACTCTCTGTCAGATCATCTTTTTTTGGAATGGGAATAAATATGGATCTTATTAAGTTAGTTGGCCAGGTGATTGTCCTCCAGATTTCTTGGCAGAGCCTGGGGAACACATCCAGGGATATATCTGTTTGTTGAAATTTATAAATATGTATTCCATAAATTTATGTGTCCTTGTTTTTAGCCAATTCTTTTCAGAGCAGTTTGGACTTCCTCCTTCATCACCATTGCCTCTTGGCCATACATTGTTTCATGAATCCTTCTGTGTCAACCACTTCTTTTTGGTACAGACTCTGTGTACACCTTCCATCTTTTGATGCTTCCCTAGATCATTCAATATTCTGTCCATAGCATCCTTAAGTATTGCAACTTGAGGCTTGAATTTGTTCTTCAGTTCCTTTAGCTTAAGAAATGCTGAGCAAGTTTGACCCTTTCGATTTTCCAACTCCAGCTCTTTGCACGTTTCATTATAATACTTTCTTTGTCTTCCAAAGCTGCCCTTTGAAGTGTTTTGTTCATCTCCTTAACTTCCTGATTTCTTGCCTTTGCATTGATTTCTGAGCACTCTGCTTAAGAAATCCCTACAGCTTTGGGAAGCAACCAACAGGAGGTGTGCAAGAGTTTCCAAGATGCAGTGCTGAGCTGTGCTGTGCTGTGCTGTGCTGTGCTCTGCTCTGCTCTGCTCTGCTGTGCAGCTGCAGGCCACGAGCCTGGGTCATACTCCTAAGCAGGAAGCCTCTACACAGTTGCATGGAAAACTTGGAGGGTAGAGTGAAAAGCACTTGCAGCATCCCTCCCAATATACTATTTCATGCAAACTCCTTCCCTTACTTTTCTCCAAGATCTTTATGACTACAGTGGCCTACACATCTGCTTCTCTGAGTTATTACAAGCTCTAGCTCCTTGCCAAAAGTCCATCCTATGCCAATACTGTCCTTCTTTTCACCCTAAAAAAATGCAAATAGATCACATCAATCTTTTTTGTGGTTCATGAGTTCTAGAATTTTTAATAATTTCATGATGCAATTCAACAAACTTTTTTAGCATCTCAGCATGTTTAATTAAATATTATTGTACGCTAAAAACCAGGAAAGGATCACATCACTCTTTTTAAACTCCCTGCTGGCTATCCCAGTTCCTTGGCTTTGTCTATCCTGGCAACCCTCCCTACATTTGCCTGCCAGCCTGTCCACTTCACAGGTTAAGCTACCTTGAGGTCATTCTCTGCCTTCTCCTCAGCCATTCTCCTTCCTGTGCCTGGGATTCCTTTTAAGCTCATGTAATTCCTGTGGTTTAAGTAAAACATCCATTGAGTAAAAGCCATTTTTAAAAACAAAACATCTCATAGAATGTTCACACTGATCACATTTACACAAGAAAAAAAAACTTAAAAATAAAAATCTCTTAAAACCTATTGCCATCAAACAGCCCAAAGGTCCAATCACAATCGAATGGATTGAGAAATTGTGATACATTCACATGATGGAATACTATGCAGCACACAGGAGCAATGATTTCTAAAATGACTACATAACCTGGGAGGAACTGGAAAGCATTATGCCGAGTGACCTAACTCAGTCTCATAAGGACAAATACTGTATAAGACAATTATTATAGAAATAGATAACTAGTAAAACATGTATGAGGAAGGGGGAGAAGGGGCGCAGAGGGGTGAGGACGTGCTGGGGGGGAATCGTAAGGTCGTACAATTTGCTGGGTGGAGGGAGGGGTGGGAAAAGGAAATGGGAAAGATCCAGTGGGGATCTGGAAAGACAGGGCAATGATGGGCATATTTCAATGTTGATTAACTTTATAAAATATAATGAATGGGAATAATTATATGAAACATACTGTGAGTGAAGATAGTGCATAAAACAATGTATAAAAACTTTGTAAGCAAACCAGTAGAAGATAAAATTTCATTTAATAAAGTAAAAAAGCAAAACCTATTGCCACCAAGTCGCTTCCAGCTCATGGTAGCCCTGTCTATTGGACAGAGTAGAACCGTTGTCCCCTAGAGTTTCTAAGGATGGAAATCTGTACAGGAGCAGGCTGCCTTATTTCCCCTTACTGAGCACCTGGAGACACTGCCCTAATAAAGAGAAGCTCAGTGCTTAGCCTACAGTGCCACTAGGACTCCACATTCACACTGTTGTGTTGTATACTGTCAAGTAAGAACCAATTTGTAACTGACTCTCCAGTAGGTTTTCAGAGGCAGTTTAACAACATCAGAGGAGATTGTCCATCTTCCCCCAATAGAGAAGCTGGTGGATTGGAACCACATGGCTTTGGGATGACAGTAGAGCTCCTTATAACTAGACTACCAAGAATCCACACTTGCACTTGTTGTTATGTGTCGTTGAATCAACTGCTACTTATAGTGACCCTATGTACAATTACTCTAAATCCTGCCCTATCCTGCGCCAGTCTTACTGTCCTGACACACCTGCCCCTATTATCTCAGTCACTGAGTCAATCCATCTTATCCTGGGTCTTCCTCTCCTGCGCTGTCCCTCCACACCTCCAAGCATGATGTAATTCTCTAAGGACTGGTCCTTTCTGGCAACATGCCCAAAGTATGTAAGACAGAGCCTCAAAATCTTTGCCTCCAAGGAGCTGCTTGATTTCGCCTTCTCCAGGACAGACTTGTTAGTTCTCTTGGTGGTTCAAGGTATGTTCAATACTCTTCTCCAGCATCACAACTCAAAGGCATCAATCCTTCTTCTGTCCTCTTTGGTCATTGTCTAGCTCTCTGATACTTAACAAGAAATTGTGATGATGCTACTAGCATCGCTCCAGAATCTTTGAAATCAAGTAACACCTCAGTGCCATTGGTGGCCTCTTCCAAGTCACTGCCTGAAAATTCCTACTCAAGTAATCCTGATGATACGGTACACAGCATGCAGACTGAAAGGTTGATGGTTCAAATACACTAGCAGTTCATCAGGAGAAAGATATCTCTTTCTTGTAAAGATTTATAGACTTAGAAACCCAATTATGAGTCTGAATCAATGCTATGGTAGTGGGTTAATTGTTACTCATTCTTCAATGCCTAAATCTTGCATCAGGGTCTCTGGAAACCTCTGGGCTGGATTGGAGCTGTTCCCTTGAAATGCATAAATCCCCCTTTGAGAGCTTCTGCTACATTATATTAAAGATGACATTATATTAAAGGTCAGTCTCACCACTTGACTCCCTTTCCTGCAGACTGAGCATCCCACCTCCCAACTCTGCACTTAGTCTCAGCCTGCTGTGAGTTGAGCTGTCAGTGCTGGGCTGAGTGGGATGGAAACTCTTAAATCCAACAGCATCTTCCTCTCATCTGGTGCCTCACTGACTCAGCAGGCACAGGCATCACCCTTTAGTTTGACAGTGGTTCTTGGAGGCAGATGTTGTTGTTGTTATTGTTGTTGTTGTTTAATGCCGTCGAGTCGTAGATGACTCATAGCGACCCTATGAACGAACAGCCTGAGCACTGTTC
>NW_006399778.1:19996481-19997064 GCF_000299155.1 Elephantulus edwardii | reverse complement strand
CCGCTGTACAGCAACGCACAGACCAGTGCTATACCACCTAGAAGAATGTTTGACAGGAAGACAATTTGAACCTGGCCGAGGGCCACAGATGAAAAGCACCCACCTTCACCTTGGTAGCACAGCTTCCTTTCGACTAGGCCAATGTAGCTCTCTCTTGGTAGTCGTCATTGTTATTGTTGCTTAATACCATCGAGTAGTAGACGACTCATAGCGACCCTATGAACGAACAGCCTGGAGGCAGATAGAGGCCCAGTAATTAAGGAGAGGCTGGGGGCCAGGCCTCCTGGGATTAATCCATGGCTCCTCGCATGGCCTGGCTCTGGTATGTGAGCAAGTTCCTTTGCCTCTCTGTGCCTCCATTTCTAAAAGGTAAGTTAGGAATGCAGATGATGCACATGTGGTGGTGCCTGCCACATAGAGGGCCTATAATACTGCTTAGCTGTGATGAAGATGAGGATGAGGATGATGGCTTGTGAATTTAAAAAAATCAGTCTAAAAGTATTATATTTTAGGGCATTATTTTTATCGTAGGAGTATGCAATGAGGGTTGTAGAGTGGATTATATTTGGGGCTAGGGGGTGGG
>NW_006399778.1:19982527-19996286 GCF_000299155.1 Elephantulus edwardii | reverse complement strand
AAAAAAAAAAATCAGTTACCCTTCAAACTGATTGTGAGTCATAACAACTCTATGTGTGCCAGACTAGAACTGTGCTCTAGGATTTTTGTTGATCTTTCAGAAGTGGTTGCCAGACCTTTCTTCTTAGGTGCCTCTGGATGACCTTGAAATGCCAACATTTCATCTCACAGCAGAGCTCACTAACTCTTGCATCACCCAATGCCACAAGAGTCATTAGTTGGTACAAAGAGTCCCTTGCTAACTCAAAGGTAATAAGTAGTCCCTAAGTAGTCTTTAAGGGGAATATGCATGATCCCTTAGCCATTCTAACTCTTCTCTGCCAGCAACCAGGAGGATGAAAAATTCTCCCTCTCCTGGACTATGAGGGTTTGGGTTTTATGTCTGGGAATTACAGTGTTAAAATTCTGTTTTTTCATTTCCCTTCCCTGGGGTACTTCAATGAAGGTACTGCCTTCTCTTCACCAGCCTAAAGACAAGGATCTTGTTCCTGACCGTTCCCATCATCTGGAACAGTTCCTGGAACATAACAGGTCCTGAGCCAGTGTTTGCAAATGAGCCACTAGGTTATAGGCTCTCTGAGAGTAAGAGCCATGTCTATGTCCATTTATGTTTAAGCCACTTGGTAAGATTGCAGGCATGAAGCAGAAGTTCATACAGTCACTGAACAACTCCATGTACCAAGGATTACTTGTGGCAGGGATAAATATTTGTTGGATTAATGAGTTCATCCATGCATGTGTTATTGAGTAAATGAATGAACAGACGATGGGGGCGGGGGGAAGGGAAGATGGGAGAAGTGCAAATACAATGGACCAAGCAACTTACTAGCTAATAACCAATCTCATCTCTTTTTCTTTCTTTATAAAACAGAGCAGAAACCGGTCTGTTTCCTAGTAAATCGTCTTCCTCTATTCTCAGCATGCTAATATAGATTTTTCTCTCAAGTTCACTGTCAAGGACCTCTCCAAAATGATTAAGAGCAGTGATGTCAGCTTAAAGACTAAGGTGTGTCTGATTCAGGCCATGGTATTTTTGTATGGTTTTTAATTGTTATACTAATTTATTTACAAAATTTGAATACACCATTTTTCAGACCAAATTCTTCTGATTTACCTCACCTCCCTCACCCATCAAACTGTACAACCCCGTGATTAATCACACATACACACACCCCCACAAACACACACACAGCCTCATCCCTCTGCTTCCACTCTCCTCCCACCCCCTTGGATCTTCATACTCATTCTTCAATAATGGTTTTATACAATATTTGTCCTTGTGAGACTGAGGTAGTTCACTCAGCATAATACTCTCCAGTCCCTCCCAAGTTAGGTAATAATTTACAAAGTCATTACTCCTGCATGCTGCACAGTATTCCACTGCAGGAATGTACCATAATTTCTCAATCCATTCGATTGTGGTTGGACATCTGAGCTGTTTCCATGTTCCTGCGATGGTGAAAAATGCTGCTATGAACGTTGGTGTACAGTTCTCCATTTGTGTGTCAGTCAGGCTGTGGTATTTTCAATCACCTGCTATACATCTCAGAGCTGGACAGTGAACAAGAATGAAAGAGAAGAATTGATAACTTTGAGGTGTGGTGCTAGAGAAGAGTACTGAGTATCCCATAGACTGCCAAAAGAACAACCAGATAAGTCTTGGAGAAAGTGTATCTCCTTGGAGACAAAAATGATGAGACTCCATCTCTTATCCTTTGGGCATGTTGCTAGGAAAATTTTTTCCTTGGGAAAGGCCATCACGCTTGGAAAGGCGGATGGTTTGGCATAATAACTAACAATAGGCTCAAGTGTGTCAGAGATGGTGAAGATGGCACAGCACAGGACAGGGTTCAGGTCTGTTGTTCATCTGGTCTCTGTGAGTTGTACTCAGTGACACCAATTTAAAAACAATACTATTTTATCTTATAAGTTCAACTGTGGATAGTATTATATTACTATAGACAAGCCTTGTCTTAAGAGATGATGAAGACAAAAATGTCCTGGTGAGACAATGAATCACCTTAGGAACTAACCAAAAGCTTTGGCTGCACAGAGCTGGTCAGGCCACTCCTGCAAACCAGCATAGTTACTGCCCTTGGTTCCCAGATCAAGGGGTTGACCAGCACCCAGGACCTGCCCAGCAACATGCCTGAGGCACCAAAGAAAATGCCTCCTTCTTGCTTAACAGAAAGGCTTTTCCATCCTGTGTTTAAATGATAAGCAGCTAAAAATAGATAGGATCATACATTAAGGTAAATAAAGGATCCCCAGAACAATTGGTGGGGTTCCCCCCACCCTCTGCTGTAGCAAAGCCAAGAGCAATTAGCAGAATGAGAATGGGTGGAAGTGACTGCTGCTCCTACAACACTAATTAACAGTAACTAATAGTCATAATAAAACCAAAAGGAGGCTTTTTAAATCTCACCGCTGAGTGACTGCTTGGGATAGCAAAACACTCAGCATTGGGATCCACGGCTTCTCAGAGCCATAAACTTGGAACGGGTTCATTTCACTGAATGTTGTTAGGTTGGATGGGGACAAAATAGTGGTTAAATATGGAGAGAGCACAGTGAGGGAGGTCTTAATCATTGTGAGAATTGTTACCACTAATAACAACATCAACAGCTCGTCCATCCAGAGCTGTATTTAGACAAATGCTGGCTTAGGTGTTATTTCCTTCAACCCTCGGGATAAAAACCCAGCCGATGGTACCTTTGGGTGCCTTTCTGCATTGTGTGCCTTGCCGCTGGGGACAGACACGGGTTGATACTCAAGCACTTGCTCAATGTTGAGCCCTTTGCCGGAGCCCCATCAGGAAGATGTGGCCTCTCCCCTCATGCAGCTCATGGTCCAGCAAAAAAAATAAAGGGAGGATTTTTCAAAATTATTGCTCCTGAGTGCTGCATAGTATTTAGTTGTGTCAATGTACCACAATTTCTCAATCTATTTCTCAAAACATTTGGGCTGTTGCCATGTGGGTTTTTTTATGGTGAATAATGCTGCTATGAATATTTGTGTACAAATCTGTTTGTGTCTCAGTTCTAATTTCCTTGGGGTATATTCCTAGTAATGAAAGATCTGGGTCATATGGAGTTTCTATGTTCAACATTATGCATATGTTTTTATTTCCTTTTCCTTTTTTATTTTTAAGAATGTAGTTTGGGGGGATTTTTAAAATACTAGTTTATTTACTAAGTTTGTATACATTATTTTTCACATTGGATCTTTCCCATTTACTTCACCCCTTGCCTTTCCACCCATCAAATTGTGTGATCCTATGATTAACCACCCCACCATCCACCCTCTGCCTATCCTCACCCCTCTGGACCCCTCTCCTTGGTTCCGCATACTAAAAAAACAAACAAACAAAAAAACTACATAACTTGGGAGAGCCTGGTCAGTCTCGTGAGGAAAAATACTGCCTAAGGCCATTATTGTAAAAAAATAGAAGGATAACTAGTAAAACATGCATGGACGCTCATGGGGAAAGGGACGGGAGTGGAGGGGTGAAGAATGGGAGGGGCGAAACCACAGGGTTGCACAGTTTGGTAGGTAGAAAGAGGGTGGGAAGGAAATGGGAAGGATCTGGATAAAAACAAAGGGTAAAGATGGGCAAGGTCCAATGGTGATTACTTTTATCAAACATAATGCATGTGAATGATTGCATGAAACATAATGTGAATAAAGAACAGTGTGAAACACAATGTATACAAACTTTGTAAGAATTTAAAGCAAAAAATATTTATATATGCATAGAGATGGGAAAGATTTTCAGTGCCATAATATAAGTAAATTTATCACTGATATATAATAGAGAAAGTACCATTTACTCAGGGTCTAAAAAAGCTTCTTAAGTGTAGGAAACTTTCTAAATTTCAAATTTATCCAGAGCTCCCTATATATAAATTTATTATGAAACAATAAAAAAAATTTAAAACACAAATTTGTCTTTGAAAGAATAATCTTATCTGTGGTCTAATATCAGCCATCATCAACCCTAGCCAGATTGATCTCAAAATCACATTTCTATATATCCCAAATTAGGATATCAAAGTTCAGAACCACCCAAGGCCTCTGTGTCCTTAGTACTAAGAAGCTGTGCTGCAATCCCAAAGGCTCACGGTTTGGGTCTACCAGCTGTTCCATGGGAGAAGGGTGGACAGTCTTCTCTCATACAATTTACTGCCTTTGAAAACCCTCTGGAAGGTCAGCTTTGGGTCCATTTCAACACAATGGCATACACAACATAAACAACTGGATATCAAAGTTCAAAATCACCTAGGACTTCTGTGATGGACTTGTTCAGGTGCAAATAGAAATATTTTGTGGCTGATCATGCCCAGGTGATGCAGCTTAGCACAACTGGATCCTCACCAAAAGGTAGGAGGTTCATGTTCAACTAGAAGTACTTTGGAAGAAAGACCTGGCAATTGGCTATGAAAGAAATCAGCCATTACCTATGACCAGGAAAGAATAAAATAGACGAATAGGACCTTCTAAGAATCAAATCTCTCTGCACATCCAAAAACTTCTCCAACAGGGGACAAAGGAATCCCACAGACTGGGGAAGAATATTTGGCAATGACATATCTGATAAAGGACGTATATTTAGAATTTATAGCATACTTCAGCACCTCACAAGAAAAAGATAAACAACCCAATCACAAAATGAGCACAGACTGTAAAATAGACACTTCCCTGAAGAAGACATTCAGATGGTGAACAAACACATGAAGAAATGTTCAAAATCCTTAGCTATCAGAAAGATGTAGACCGAAACAGCTATGAGATATCATCTCACCCCAACAACAATAGCAAAGTTCAACATATCAGCAAATAACAAATACTGGCAAGGTTGTGGAGAGATTGAAAACCTTATTCACTGCTGGTGGGAGTGTGAAATGTTACAGACTCTATGGAAAGTGTTCTGGCACTTTCTCTAAAAGTTGGAAACAAAAATGCCATTTCACCCAGCAATTGCACTGGGAATATACCCTCAAGAAATCAGAGCCCAGCTCAAACAGATGTGTGTGCTTGTCCATGTTTATTGCTGTGTTATTCACAACAGCAAAGAAATGGAAGCAACCCAAGTGTCCATCAACAAATGAATGGATAGAAAAATCATGGTGCGTTCACACAATGGAATGTTGTGCAGCATTGAAAAACAATGAACTCTTAAAACATTACACAACATGGGGGAACCTGAAAGACATTATGCTAAATGAGAATTCTAAGTCACAAAAAGACAAATACTGCATAACACCACTGTTATAAAATAAAACAGACATGGGGGCTTGCAGAGAGAATAGGAAGAGAGTAGATAGATAATGAGCACTGCATTAAATCAGATGAGAGGAAGAACTGTCTGAAAGGAATATATTACTAGACATACATGTGACAAAAATCTGGAGCAAGGGGTGCATTGTGGGGAGGGCTGGGGTGAGGGGAGAAAATGTGCAACAATGGGGAAAAAGAAAACATTTTTGTTTAAAAAAATATTAAAGAAAATGTTTTCAAAAATTTTAAAATAAACCAAAAAATATCAGCCATTGACAATTCCATGGAGCAGCTGTACTCCACACCCAAGGCCTCCACGAATTGGAATTGACTCATTGCAGCTGTATTAATAATACATCTTCTTGGACATTAAGAGCCAGTAAGGGTAAGTGATTTTGTCAGAGTCTTCAGCTCTGAAACTGTAGATTGAATTTCTGAACTCAGAAGAACTTCCGTCACATGTCTACCTATAGTTGTTGTTGGGTGCCACCGAGTTGACTATGAGTCTTAGTGACTCTATAAATGACAGATCGGAGCCTTGTCCTCTCCTATACCATCCACATGATCTCTGACATACTTGAACACATTGTGGTAATCACTGTGTCTACTCATCTTGTTGACATTCTTTTTTTTTTTTTCTTTCTCTGACCCTCCACTTTTCCTGACATGATGTCTTTTCCCAAGGATTATTCCTTCCTGACAACACCCATGGCACCAGCAGTCAGAAAATCAGAAGATGAATTGCACTGGGGAAATCTGCTGCCAGGGACCTCTCTTGAGTGCTAAAGAACAATGGTGTCTGATGAAAGACTAAGGTGCACCTGATCCAGGTCATAGTCTTCACAATTACTTGCTGTGCATCAGAGAGCTGGACAATGACTAAGGAGGACAGAAAAAAAAATAATCAATGCCTTTGAGTTGTGGTTCTGGAGAAGAGTGTTGAACATACCATGGACCACCAAGAGAACAAACAAGCCTTTCCTACAGGGGGCAAAACCAAGTTATTCCTTGGAGGCAAGGATTTTGAAGCTTCCCTTTTCACATTCTTTAAGTGTGCTGCCAGGAGGGACCAGTATTTGGAGAAGGACATCATGCTTGAAAAGTTAGAGGAATGTGCAAGAGGCCTTGAATGAGATGGCTTGACACAGTAACAGAGATAATGAGGATAAATGCGTTGGAGACAGTGAGACTAGCTCAGCATAGGGGCAGGATTCAGAGCTGTTGTGCATAGGGTCGCTGTGAGTCACATTGACTCTATGGCACATAACAACAACAATATGCCCCAAGTATATGAGACCAAGTTTCACCATCCCTGCCTTTAAGGAGCACCCTGGTTGCACATTTTCCAAAACATATTTGCTCATTCTTTTGAGAGCCCATGTAACATTCAATATTCTTCTACAACATCATAACCCAAAGGCATCAATTCTTTTTCTGTCATCCTTATTCATTGTCTAATTTTCAGATGCATAGGAAGTACTTGAAAAGACCATGACTTTGATTGACACACTTTGGTTTGCTTATTAACACTTTACTAGGAGGTTGAGAAGGTACCTGGTTCCCTAGCCAGTGTAATAAAAGCCAGTCAAGCCAGTTGCTGCAGACATGAGTACCACTCATGATGGCCCTGTGTGTTCCAGAGTAGAACTGTTCCAAAGGGTTTTGTTGGCTGCGTAATCCTTATGGAAGCAGCTCACCAGAACACGCTTCCACAGCACTACTGGATGTGTTGAACTGCCACTCTAATTACAAACCAATTTTGGACCACTCAGGGACCCTAGCAAGCTTAATGGAGGGACTCAAAATGTGATTCAACATCTGCATCTTGAGGAAGGTACTCTGGTGAACCAAGCACAAAGCAGCAGAAGCACAGGTGACAGGGTGCCTTAGGAGACTAGGGATGGTTTTCTCAGGCAATGCAGTCAGGGAGGGGTTCTTGGAAGAGGTGTATTTGAAAGCTGAAGGGGACCTTTCTGCAGAAGTGGGAGTGAGGGTGGCATCTTCAGTAGAAGCTGGGGAGAGGAGCTGAGATACACACAGAATACTCCACTTTTTTTCACCATTCCTGGCAGTCCTATTCTGCTCACAAATGCAAGGAATTTAGAAACTTCACTCAAAAATGCCTTCTGTCACAGCAGAAACCAACAGTAGAATGAATGCCATACCACACAGTTGGATAGTGAGTTCAACAACTCACTAGCTTTGTGACTTTTTTGGCATGTTGAACTCTTTTGAGGACAAAGAGAAAATGGTGCTTCCTACCCACTCCTCTGAAAATTGGGGACAATAGTCGATCCACTTCATGAGATTCTCAGGAGGACTCGTGTGACGCACCTTAGAAGAGTGGCAGGCATGCAGCAAATATTTCATATCTGTGTTGGGTGATGTTGCCCTTTAACCTCAACCTCTTGTTCTGTGTAACGGGCTGGTGGTAGTTATGTCTCCTTGAGTCCTGGAGGGAGAAGACCACTAATTAGTTAGAAGAAGCACATTCTAGTCCTCACCATGCTTCTACCTACCTTTTGGTCACAGAGAAGTCACTTACGTCTCTAGGCCCTCATTCCTGTTGTTAAATAGCCCATCCATGGCTGAGAGTCTATTCTGGTTCATAGCAACCCTCCATCCAGCTTCCAACATTGTAAATCTTGACAGGAGGAGATTGCCCATCTTTATCCTGTCAATGTGATAGTTTTGAACCGCTATCTTTCAGTTGTCCACCTGACACATTACACGTGCCACCACCTGGGCTCCTTGTTAAAAGGCAGACATTACTAATTGATCCCAACACCTCCCTCTTCTAAGACCAGTCTAAGCCTCAGAATCCTTCTTAACACAGTGCAAGGAGTGGCAGCTAGAAGTCCTTGACTGCGTATGTGTTGAAAGCTTTTTGATGCTCTAGCTAGAAATTCTGATTCCATCACAAACTCATCTCCTGTAGCCATGCAGGCTCTCCTCCTGAATCACCACAAACACCAGCTGATGTGCAAGATTTCTTTTAGAAAGGTCTCATGGGTTACTGCCACCACATGTTTTCACAAGGCCAGGTGCTAGAGAGCCCGCTCAATGGAGCAAGAAGCGCTCTTCAGCCACTTAAGGCACCTCCAGGAGACGGCTTTGGTTTGGCACAAGAAAGCAAATGCTAATCAAGGAATTAGTCATAAGGGGAAGTGACAAGACTGAGCAGAAGCAGCAGATACCCAAGGTGCAGTCTGGCTTCTAGGGCTCTGCTCAATCCAGGAAGGAGAGGATGCTGCAGGAAAACAGCAACATTTTCAAAACCAAACCAATTTATAAGCACACTGAAAGCCACCAGTCTCTGTTGCGTCCACCTTAGTCACTTATATGTCAGGGTATGACTTGTGCTCCATAGAGTTTTCAATGGCAGGTTTTTTGGGAGGTAGATCACCAAGTTCTTTAAAGTACTTCTGAGTAGACTTGAACCTTCAGCGTTCTGGTTAGTAGCCAAGTGTGCTAATCTTATGTACCACGCTGGACTCCAGTCATTTCCTAGTCAAGGATATTTCCTCCTAGAGCATTTTTCTATTTGGTCTTGTTACTCAGGCCTTATGATAGATGTCCACATAGGGAGATGGTCCTCCCACTCAGGTTGGGGCCTGACAATCATTCTCTGCCTCCTCCAACATTTCCCTGGCTGCTCTGTTTCCTACCCCTCCTAGGAAACATTCTTCTTCGATGGCCTTAATGGGTCTTGTTAACTGTCTGGGTCTTAGTTTCCTCATTTGGCAAATAAGAAGAATAACTGTTATGGTTGTTGCTTGGTGCCATCGAGTCCACTGTGACTCACAGTGACCCTTGGAAGGACAGGTCGGAACCTTACCCTATCCTGTCCCATCTTCACAATCTCCTCCATGCTTAAATTTCTTCTTGCAGCCATTGTGTCAATCCACCTCTCTGAGAATCTTCCTATCCTTTGCTGACCTTTGCCTCTCCCAAGCATGATGTCTTTTTCCAAGACCTGGTCCCCTAACAGAGTGCCAAAAGTATATGAGACAAAATGTCACCATCCTTGTCTCCAACAAGCATGCTAGTTGTTACCAAGTTGAGTCTGACTCATGGTGAACCCACATGCGTCAGAGTAGAACTGTGTGCCCCATAAGGTTTGCGGTGGCTTCTTTTCAGGGGCAGAAGTAGATTACTATATCTTTCTTCTAAGACGCTGCAGAATGGCCTTGAACCACTAATGTTTCAGTTAGAAGGTAAGGTGTATTAATCACTCAGGTCTTTGGGGCAATAATAACACCTTTCTGCCTCCTTTGGTTCTGCCCTTTCTCACGGATCATTGTAAGGATAAAAATTAGATCACTTGATGGTTTTGTGATGTGCTGCTGCTGGTGGTGCTGGTTTTACAGAGAGCTCTACAAGTGATAAATTGGCACACACCTTAACACAAATAAATAGTCGATGCAAAAAAAACCTGGTGCCAATGTCCATTTCTTAGGTTTGGTATTATATTGTGATTATGAAGAGAGCTCTGCAAGTGATAAATAAGCATAAAACTTAGCACAAAGTAAAAAGCCTATGCAAAAAACTCCATCCCAATGTCCATTCCTTAGGTTTGGTATTATATTGTGACTATGAAGGGAGCTCTGGTGGCATCACCTACAATTCAAAGGTCATATCTTTCCATCAGCTCATATACACCAGCAGCTCCGAGGGAGAAAGATAGAGCTCTCCTCCTGTTAAGATTTACAGCCACCAAAAGCCACTTGGAGAGTCTGCTATGAATCATAATGGACCCAATGGCACCTAGCAGCAGCAATAACAATAACAGTTATTATTCATCTATTGACAATGAAGATGAATGAAAGAGATTGGTTAGGTAAGATGACACATTAAGAGAGTCTGGGGACAACTCTATACCATTTCTGCAACTTCTTGTGAACGTACCAGTATTTAAAATAAACATCAAAAGGAACGCTATTGTGGAACATGTACTGAATGATTTCAAGACTGTACATGTGAGGAGAAGCTACAAACATGAATTCCTCTCCCTCCTGCCCAGAAGTTCAGAATATTGTTCAAAGTCACAGTTGTGTTTCTATAGCACTTTGAACCCTGCTGGAGCAGTGGCTACATGCCCAGTGCTGATCAAAACATTATCAGTTCACAACCACGTGGTGTTCTATAGGAAGAAGGCAGTCTGCTCCTGTTAAGATTATATTCTTGGGAAGCCTACAGGTTATAGTTCTACTTTTTCCTATAGGATCCTTAAGACTCAGAATTGACTCAATAGCAGTATGTTTGTTCTGTTGGATTTGATGTTTTCTCCCTATATTGCAGACCAGTTGTTTACCTGCATTTACAAAGAGAGCAAAATTCTAAGTGTCCATATTCCAGATATAACACTGAGGCCTAGTCATAATGATTCAATTTACCTGTTTGCTTCCCTGGAGAAGCTTATAACTGAACATCTTTTTCTTTTCAAATTTATAATCTAGGATACTCAGTAGCTATTTTAAAAGCAATTGCTTGTTCGATTTTTTTGTACATGACAAGATTTCTTTTCTTTAGGGAAAAAACACCAAAACCTTTAAAGTCCATTTGCTTCCCCATTCACTCTCCGTAGTCTGAGGAGGCAAAAGCCTAGGACGAATTGATTAATTCCAACACTTGTTAATTACTCTTGTATTGAGGGAAATCTCTAAGCCCTATTCTAATCTCCCAAATACAATTTACATTTGAGCCCTAAGCTGACTGTCAGTTGGTGGGCAGGATGTCTGTGGTTCAGAAAACACTGGACTTCAGAGATCTTATAGTGAATTCTTGGGGGGCAAAAAAAGCTGGTAGGACTGTCACATCAACATACCAGCCTTAGAAACCAGCAACTGATTCTGCTTGTATTACTGTTAATGGTCATTGCCAGCTTAACACTTGAGATAGCATTTTTGTTCCCAGCTAAAATGGTCAATATCTGAGCACAGTAGGGCTCAACAAATTCTGGAGAAGATTGTTGTTGTTGTTGTTATGTGCCATCGAATTGCTTGTGACTCATAGCGACCCTATGTACAAGAACTCTAAATGCCATTCTATCCTGTGCCAGCCTAGCCATCTCAAACGCACTCATTCCCACCACTCCAGTCACAGAATCAATCCATCTCATCGAAGGTCTTCCTCTCCTGTGCCGCCCCTCCACTCTGCCAAACTTGATGTCCCTCTCCCAGGACCAGTCCTTCCTTGCAACATACCCAAAGTATGTCAAACAAAGCTTCAGAATCCTTGACTCCAAGGAGCATTCCGGCTTCACCTTCTCCAGGACAAACCTGTTTGTTCTCCTAGCAGAAAGAATATAGCTATGTCCTAAGAGAACGTCATTGGTAACATGACCTAGATTCTTTCCTTCCCAGAAGAAATGTGAAGCTTTATGTGTTGGCTTCTTTGCTTTGATTTTTTTAAAAAAGAAAAAGCTTTATTGTTAGGGGAAACAATACATGCTCCTAGTAAACTCAACCTACATTCCACCACCCAAAAGCAACTACCTTTGATGTTTGGGGGAGCATGTCCCTAGACCTACATTTGAGTACAACAGATAGTGATGGATACTTATGTGGCATTCTGTAGCCTGCTTTCTCCCACCCCTTCACTCACCTTATTAAGAGATGTGACAATTCTCATCATCCTTATCATTAAATTCTGTCTTTGTTTTAAACACTGCCAAAAATCATGGCAGCACCTTAAAACACTTATTCAGTGCCTGGCGTGGCTCTGAGGACCGCTCCTTTGTTGTCTCAGTTAATCCTCATCGCAACCCTGTGAGGAGGGCACTGTTACTCTCCCCTTTTTTAGGAATGAGCTCCGAGATGTAGGACTTTCCCAGGGTAAAACAATCACAGTCAGGATTTGGATCAGTGAGAAAGACTATGCTCTTAATTTCTGCATAATACTGGGATGGGAAATGTTTGCAACACAGCAACACTGCCACTTTTTGTTTCTACTGCAGACATCACTAATTAATTGCCAAACTCTTCCTAAGCATAGGCTTCTTCTAGATACACCAGCACAGACAGCCACTGAAAAACTATGGGGATAAGTTTGGGATGCAATGCCAGTGTGTCTTTCCTGATCCAGCAGCAAGAGCATGATCCTTTTGTGTATAAGGAAACAGGCTCTAAGAAAGAACTGACTTGTTATATGAGGGGAAAAGCTAAAACTGGCATTTGGGATTCCTAATCCTTTCTATCTTTGTCATGGTATGCCACAGTCTCCCCCGCTCTGACAAACACATACCTGCTAGCATTAAAGGTGCTCTTTGCAGAGTACTGTTGCAACCCATCTATGCATCAGTAGAACTCAATGTTAACCTAGGAGCCTAGTACTGAGAGTGGACCACAAAGGATCATTTCATCAGTATGCGCTTTATAAAATATGTTGCCAGACAGAAAGCATTAGTTATACCAGCACTTTTAATTCCTACAAAGGCCACAACTCAGAGGGCCACAAACCTTGGCTGATGAAAGTTGATTATGATTTCCTGAATGTGTCAGTAACTGTTGAGTGTTGAGGGTGATGAAGGAGCCATGCTAGTCTGTTCCTTCACTTCAAGGTTCTGGGTGATGCAAACAGCACTCTGGGCTGTTAACCAACCAACAGTTTGGAGGTTAGAATCCACCCATAGGTACCTTGGAAGAAAGGCTTGGTGATCTACTGCTGAAAAAATAGTTGTGGAAAACCTTATGGAGGAGTTTGCTCTAACATACGTGGAGTAGTCATGAGTTAGAATTGACTTCACAGCAATTGGTTTTATTCACCTACTCAGCTAACATTTATTGAGCACCAACTGCTTATGCAGAAAGACCAGGTTTATATACAAACACGAGGTGATGATTTTAGAGTTCTATTTAAGGGGGAAACATCAAAGGAAGATCAGGGAAATACACGGTGTCACTGTACCAGAAATAATCGGAATTAAATATTTCTTTGGAACTAAAGAATTGGAAATATTTCAGGGACTACCATATGATCAAGAGTGAATGATCTTGAAGGAAGAAATTCGAGCTGCACTGAAGGCATTGGGGGAAAAAAAATAAGATCTCAGGACTCAATGAGATACTAATTGAAATGTTTCATACGGCAGAGGCAGCCCTGGACATGCTTCCCAGTCTATGCTAGGAAATTTAGAGGATAGCTGTCTGGCCAACTGACTGGAAAAAGACCTATATTTGTTCCCGTTCCCAACAATGGTGATCCAACAAAATGTGGGAATTATTGAACAATATTGTATTCAAGCAAAATACTGTTGAGTATCATTTAAAAATGGGTCTCCATAACCGACGTCCAAGCAGATATATGCACAGCCATGTTTATCGAGGCTTTGTTCACAATAGCAAGGAGTTGGAAACAACCCAAGTGTCCATCAAAAAACGAATGGATAGAGAAGCTGTGGTATATTCACACAATAGAATACTACGCTGTGTTGAAAAACGAGGAATTCATGCAATATTATTCAAAATGGGTGACCCTGGAGG
>NW_006399778.1:19966435-19982087 GCF_000299155.1 Elephantulus edwardii | reverse complement strand
GGGTCAAACAGTACACAGATAGAGAACTGCCAGATGGTCAAACTGGATTTAGAGAAGAGGCCATGGCAGTAGGAATATCATTGCTGATGTCAGATGGATCCTGACTGAAAGCAAAGAATACCAGAAGAGTGTCTATTTGTGCTTTGTTGGCTACGCAAAAGTATTTGACAGTGTGAATCATAACAAGTTATGGCTGACATTGAGAAGAACAGGAATTCCAGAACACTTAATTGTGGTCATGCGAAACCTATAACTTTACAAAGAGGCTGTTGTACAAACAGAGCAAAGGTTTAAAATTAGGAAAGGTGTGTGTCAGGGTTGTGTCCTTTCTCCATACTATTTAAAGTGTATGGTGAGCAAATTATTTGAGAAGCTGAACTCTATGAAGAAAAATGTGACATCAGGATTAAAGGAAGATTCATCAATAACCTTCATGACGCAATTGACATAACCTTGTTTGCTGAAAGTGAGGAGGACTTGAAGCACTTGTTTCAGAAGGTTAAACACTGCAGTCTTCAGTATGGATTGCATCTCAACATAAAGAAAACAAAAATCCTTGCCACTAGACATACAGACAATATCATGATGGAAAGAGAAAGGATTGAGACTGTTAATAACTTCATAATACTTGGATTCACAATCAGTACACTTGGTACCAGCAGTCAGGAGATCAGCAGACATATTGGACTGGGAAAGTGTGTAGTCAGGGACCTCTCCAAACTATTTAAGAGCAATGATGTCAATTTGAAGAGTAAGGTGGGCCATGGTCTACTCCAGGCCACTTACTATGCATCTGAGAGCTGAACAGTCACAAAGGATGACAGAAGAATAATTGTTGTCTTTGAACTATGGTGTTGGAGAAGAATACTAATGATTTCGTGGACTGCCAAAAGAACTTGGAGAGGATGCGGCTCTGGCTCCTTGGAGACAAAGATGATGAAGCTTCTTCATTTCACATACTTTGGGCATGTTGCTAGGAGTGATTATTTCTGAGGAGAGACATCATGCTTGAGAATGTAGAGGGCCGGTAAAAGAGAGGAAGACCCTCAACCAGGTGAGCTGACACAGTGACTGCAACAACGGACTTAAGTGCGGCAGAGATTGTGAGGACGGCAGGGACTCAGACAGGGTTCAGATCTGTTGTTCATAGAGTTTCTATGAATTGTGCTCAACTCAACAACACCTAACAACAACTGACAACAGTTGGGGAAGACTCTTCATAATTTTGTTTTAACTGAAAATTAAAGACTTAAGAGACAGACAAGTCTTCTCAGAAATATTTTGTAATACACTGACTAAATTGTTCATATGACCCTGTTCTAGCATAGACATCCATGATCTTTTTATTCTCACAAAATGACTGCGTAGAATTATCAGACAAGTTGCTGTGGCCTACTAGAGGATTGGGTAGCATGGTTAATAATGCAAATAAGGTGGCCTAGTGGCAAGAAGCTACACTGCAATCCCAGAGGCAAGCAGTTCAAATCCACCAGATGCTCTGCTGGAGAAGAAGGAGCAATCTCCTCCTGTACCAGTCAGATCTGATTTGGGTACACACCCAAAATATAATAAAATAAAATGTAAAAAAAAAAAAATAATGCAAATAAGATGTGTGGAATCCTTGCAGGGGTGGAACTATGCAAATCAGGTGTATGTCACCCTGGCAAGGAGATTGGTCGGTTTTACCATCCTGCTAGTCTTAAAGGAAGAGGGTAAGAAAAGCAAAAATGAGGCAACCTAACTACCAGCAAGAAAAATCTCTTAGACTCAGAACACAAAACTATAACATCAGTGGCAACAGCACGAAACAATTAAGTGTAAAACAGTACAGTGGGCTTCACACTCACAGTTACAAGGCAGTTACAGTGATCGTACAGACAGACCAGAAGGAGAGGGCTGAGGACCTGCAAATAGAAGATTTTCTGAAAGAATGGGGCACCTCTGGGTACTTGTTGGAACTAAAGATCTTTGTTACAGCACAGGGAGCAGAGGGAAGTCTGCATACAGATAGAAGCAAGAGCTGCCTAACCAAATAACTGTATCCTGAGTCATATTCTTAAACTGTAACCTGTCCCTGTAATTGGCAGTATGGACTGTGAGTTCTATATGGCCATTGCAACAAGCAATTGAACCCAGCAGAGAGACAGAGAGTTAGGTAAAGGTTTGTGTAAGAACTAGTGAAAAGATTGGAGGGTGAACATATGTCTGACCTCTGCTTCTTTGGGATCAACTTTGAGTTTGATACTGATGCTGTTCCTTCTTTGTGGGGTTCAAAGAGGTCAGACTTCACCAGGCCGATTTTACAGGCTGGATGATAAGCCAGGCTCAGACTTGTCCAGTTCTTCACTCCAGTGATAGGTGGAGCCAAAGGGCTTCCCTTCCACCCACCAGGACCAAGTCTTTCCTGATACCTGCCTCAAGGCAGAGAGCACAGTGAAAGCATGTGTCCTGTGAGTGGGCCACTCCAAACAGTCCAGCAAGGACTGGGCCAGGTGGGCCCTTTCCTTCTCCCAGACGTGCCAGCCAAGAGTGAGAGGCACTGCAGGTCCCAGAGCGTGAAGTTCTCTCTAACAAGACTGTGATGAATGGCCCTGGCCTCAGGGATTCAGAGAGGGAGGCGATCAATGTGGCTCCATCTTCTAGGAAGGAACCTGATCTGGGTCTTGAGAGTTGGAGTAGGTTTGGGTGGGTGGGATGCAGGGTCAGCACCCTAACAGAAGCCAGGTATGGACCAGGATGAAGAAGGGGAAAGACAGGGGTTTACGGGGGGCCCAGTGAGGAGGCCCACAGAGAGGCTGTGCTAGACCTAATTAGAGATGCAGCAAGAGTGTTTCAGACTTTGGGATTTGAACCATTTCTTTCTAGGTGTGTCTCTGCTGTGATTTAGTAGGTTACAGGTTGAACTGCTAACTGAAACATCTGCAGTTCAAACCCACCAGTTGCTCCAAGGGAAAGAGTTGAGCTAGTCTTTTTCCATTAAGATATACCATTTTCAGACCTAAAAAAGTAACCAATAATGTTGGGGAAGCACTCACTTCTTAAAATAACTAACCAAAAGGAGCTGCATTTGCCCAAGGATAAAGCTGAGATGGCAAGAAGGAGTAGATTAGAAATGTTTGTGGACGTGAGAATCACAGGAAGGGCGTGGAGAGAGAGGGCTATTACATTGTGGCTGTGAGAGTTGATGTTATAAAACAAAACGTGTGTGAGTGGTTGAATGACAGTCAGTCTGCTTTTTAAACTTTCACTCGACTCACACACATGTGCGTGCACACACGTTTACAGTCTTAAAACCTCAAAGGAGAATTGCTCTGAGTCACAACTGACTTAATAATAGTGAGTGGGTGGGGGTGGGAGTTGTTGTTTAATGCCTTAGGGTCCTTTCTGATTCGTAGTACCTTATGTGACAGAGTAGAAATGCCCCATAGGGTTTTCTTAGCCATATTTGTTAAGGAAGCAGATCCCCACGTCCTTTCTCTCCTGGTTCAAATCACTAGCCTTTTATTCGTGGCTGAGCACTTACCATTGCTCCACCAAGGCTCCTTTGAGCAGGTCTGTGGCATTCAAATTCCCAAAACCAGAACTCTGTAGGATAAGTTCTTGTTTGATGGCTGAAGCCTATTCCTGAATTTCACACTTTGGCAGCATGTGGAGAAATGCTTTGTGTTTTCATGCACCAACGTAGGAAAGCATATTGAGGGCAAAGAGAGAGGACTTTGGAGTCTGGTGGTTGTTATTTGCGATTTCGATTCCACTACCTGCCAGTTATGTGACCTTGTGCAGCCTGCCAAACCTCTCTGGCCCCCTAGCTCCTGTTTGTTAAAGGAGAGCCACGTCATGCTTAGCCAGGAGTGGAAGAGTTCAATTGAATAGAATTTACACTGCGCTTACTGGGTAAGAAATTGTGCTGCCAACCCAAAGGCAGGCAGTTCAAATCTACCAGCTGCTCTATGGGGGAAAAGACGGAAAATCTCCAGTGTGATCTGTAGCCTCTGAAAACAGGCTAGAGGGTCAGCTATAAATCAGTTTTGACATGAATGCAAAAAGTTTTAACTTTGAAGGCAATATGCCTGGTGCTGAGCAGAACCCAAATTCCCTTTCACCCCCTCTGAGAGCTCTGTGAACTGTAGTGGTGCAGTCCACAGGGAGTTGCATTGCTAACCCCAGGGCAGCACCATAATCTACCAGTCTACCAGCAGCTCCAAAGGAGAACGCTGGGCAGTCTCCTATGTGATTTATAACCTTGGAAACCCAACGGTGGGTCAGCTATGACGGCTGAATGAGGGGGGGTTTTAAATACTCCCTCCAACCAGCAGGGTTTTGGATCAGGTACAAAACGTTTTGAAAGCTTATCTTTAAAAAGATCAAATTTAAAAGTCAACTTGTGTGTTACTTAGTTGTAGGTTTATTTTATTTTTTTAAGGGCAAAGGAGAGAAGCCCTCCTGGGGCAGCTGAACTCAACAAGTGAGATTCATTAGGAGGGCGGTCTTGGCCCAGATTCCCACCAGTGGCAGAGACGGAAATGAGATGCAGACTCCAGATTTGCATAACTGCACACTGTTTGCTGATCCTTCTCCTCTTTGGGGGAGCACAGCGTGGAGCTCAGCCATCCTGGCTGGGACTCTCACTCCCTGTCCCCAGTTCTGGGGGTGGGGGGGAGTGTCTGTCTTGGAATGGCACTTTAATGATCACTAAAGTGGCATTTAGCTTCCAATTAAATGCAGGAAGGGAAGGACTGGCTAAGTGGGGTGAATGTTCCCAGGGAATTCACCCACTTAGAAGAAACCCAGAAAATGAGCCAGGCACACAAAACCACCTCTTGACTGCAGCAAATGCCTTCAAGACACCAAGACACCCCACCAGCTGGATGGCTGGTACCACGGACTCCTGAATTTGGGAGGCCTTGTCTCCTACAAAGGGAACTCTGATGACTTAGTGGGTAAGGACTTGTGATACCAAGCCAAAGGCAGGCAGTTCAAATCCACCAGCTTCTGCAAGGAAGAAAGAAAGGCATTCTCCTTTAATGTGATTTACACCCTCTGAAAGCCACGAATGGGTCAGTTATGAATTTGAGTTTGAATTTTATCCACTGCAAAGGAACCCTGTTGGTGTATTGCTAATGTGTTAGGCTGCCAACACTGAGGTCAGTAGTTGGAATCCACCAGCCACTCCAAAAGAGAAAAATGGGCAATCTCCTTCTGTAATGATATCTAGCCTTAGAAACTCAGTGGAGAGAGGGTCACTATGAATGGGCTTAGTTTGGTTATTAGAAACTCTAGTGGCATATCATTGTTGTAATATGCCATCGAGACACCTATAACTCCTAACGACCCTATGTACAACAGCTCTGAAGCCCTGCCTATCCTGAGTCAGTCTCAGGATCTGTAACACACCTACTTCGTTACCCTGTTTGCTTTATCAATCCATCTCATCCGAGGTCTTCCTCTCCTTTGCTGTCCCTCCACTATTCCAAGCATGATGTCCTTCTTCAAGGACTGGTCTCTCCTGGCAATGTGCTCAAAGTATGTGAGACAGAGCTTCTAAATCCTTGTCTCCACGGAGCAGCCTGGTTTCACCTTCTCCAGGATAAGCCTGTTTGTTCTCTTGGCAGCCATGGTGGGCTGCTAACTAGAAGATTGGCACTTCAAAACCACCAGCCACTTCAAGGGTGAATGATGAGACAAGATGCTCCTATTAAGAGTTACAGTCTAAGACCATTATTGTAAAAATAGAAGGATAACTAGTAAAACATTTATGGGGACTCAAGAAGGGGAGACGGGGGAGCAGGGGGGTGAGGATGAGTAGAGGCACAATCACAAAGTTGCACAATTTGGTGAGTTGAGGGAGGGGGTAAAGGAAATGAGAACAATTTATCAGGGACTCAAAAAAAACAAGAAAATGATGGGCATAGTCCAATGAGGATTAATTTTGTAAAACAATGCATGGCAATGATTGTACGAAACACAATGTGAATGAGGAATAGTGTGAAACACAATGTATATAAACTTTGTAAGCAAGCCAATGTAAAATATTTTTAAAACCCCACACAAACAGAAAACACAGTTACAGCCCCAGAAACCCTATGGATGGCTGCCTTGACTTGGGAATAACTGGACAGCAGTGTGTTTGGGTTCTGGTTTGGTCCTGCATAGAAGAGGAAAAAGGAAAAGGGAAGAAAAGATAGTTGGTAGGGTTTTCAGTGGCTGATGTTTTTGGAAGTAGATAGCTAAACCATTTTTCTAGGGCACCTTTGGGTGGACCCAAACCTCCAGCCTATGGGTTAGTAGGCAAGAACTTAACTGTTTGTGCCACTAGAGGAGAAAGAGGAAGCAGGAAGTTCTGCCCAGCATGGCACTTCCTGCTTCCTGTGCCTTTGCATTCATGCTCATCACAAGCCAGTACTCGGGCTCTCTCTGCCAGAGAGTGAAAATGAGTGTGGGTGATAGAAATGAATGTACCCAAGGTCACAGTCAAGATTCAAACTCAACTCTTTCTGACTCCAAAATCCATTGTCACCGTAGTCTGCGTGGATTCCCTGCTTCATTGAAGGTCCTTCCCACTATTTAGTTGTCAATGAGTCAGTCTCAATTCAATAAAACACTGCTTAGCCCCATGCTGTCCATGTGACACGCTGCAAATGTGAGAACATTGTAATCGATGGGGTTATTATTGGTTGAACTTGGGGGAAAGGAAATCATCATGCCTTTCTTCCTGCTCCGTATTACTCTGTAAACTTTGATTGAACCTGCTCAGACATCATAGCAACAGCCAAGCTCTCATTGACAGATGGATAGTGGCTGCAGATGAGAAACACTGGCCTGGAATTGAACCCAGGCCTCCCGCATAGGAGGCCAGAATTCTACCTCTGAACCACAGATAACCTCACCCCCCTCACCACAGTTAGATCTCTTTATTTACACACCATCTTGGCCCTCGTCCTTGCTGGCTTCTTCTACCTGGTTTCTTCCTTATGTTGAGCAAAGCAAGTACATACAAAAGGTCCTACAAAGTCAGCTCTGTTCTGCTGTTGATGTGCTTGATACCAAAAGCCACATATTAATGTGAATTCTTAATACCACATGTTTAGGGGTGAAGATGTGAAAATGATCCCTGTGGGTGTCACTGACAAGTTATCAGACCAGAATCTTGCTGCAGTAATGCATTCCTTATCATTTCATTTTTCATTAAAATTTGTATCCACGGCAGTAAGACTGGGCAGTGAGCTGACAGAGGGAACAGAGCCGAGGCTATTGGACACCGAACTTCCCATGAGGCAGGCTCAGCACCATCCAGGTCTGATATGTGACCACGTCCGCCTAACACAGCTTCCCCTGCCCCCAGCCTGCTCGGCGTGATTATAAAGGTGGGGTGGGGGTGGCACAGGTTTAGAATGTCTTCTTTCTGAGGAGTTTGCTGCAAGAAGAACAATTAATCTCTTCATCGTAACTGGCTTGGCCACATTTCAATACTTCAGGGAGAAAAAAAAAGATGCAGATAGAACAAGACCTTTTGTATTTCTGCCAGCAGAGGGTAAAGGATAGGCTTGTCGCTCTGTGGCCCTTTTTTAGTTAAGCATCCTTTTACCTTTTAATTTGTGCCTTGAGGTTTGGGATATTCCGTCACAAGCGAGAGAAATTGCCGCACTTCATATGTCTGCCAAGTGGTTGTATAATTCACTCTCAAATCCCGAGGCGGGAGCTCAGAACTTTACAGAGAAAAGCCTACAGCGGGGTGAGGCTGCTGCGGGTGACTTGCCCCATAAACTTCACCTGCCTGCTTCTCCTGCTCGCTAGTGTCCTTGGGAAATTAATGGTGACAATAGGTGTGTTGTCATTGTTGTCTTGATGCTCACAAACCAAGCCCTGGCACTGTCTGGGACCTAGAAACCTTCCTCAGCACAGAGATGAGCCAAAGCAAGACCTCACCTGCTTCCTTTGGGATGCCCCAGGTCTCAGTGAGGCTGTAGAAAAATGAGGCTGGTGACTGCAGCCGGAGGAGTCCCTGGATGGACCACAGGACTAAGGGCTCACCACCAGCATCAGGGTTGATAATTCAAACCCAGGCAGAGGTGCCTCAGGCCTGGCCATCAGCTTCAGAGAATTCGCCACCTTAAAAACCCCAATGGGAGGGGGCAGCGTGGTGGTGAGAGGATTGGCTGCCCTTTGACTCAACTGTGTGATTTTCATTGACCAACGAGACACTAGTAGATGTGACACAAGAAGAAGCTTGAAATGAACTTGTGCCATTGAATTTGCTTGCTTATATCTTCAGACTTCTGGGGAAATTGAACTCTGGAGACATACTCCCTGGCTTGCCTCTTAAATGATGGAAATGTGTGGTGGACCTTCGATTATCTTTGTTCTTCTGGGAAGGAAGTAGTTTCAAACTGGATCAGAATTGAATCTGAGGGAAAGAGAGAGGAGGAGAGGGTGAGAGAGAAACAGAGTGACTGTAACACAGATTGAGGGGAAGGGAGAGAGACACACAGAGCAAACATATGTTGTTGTTGCTGATGTTATGTGCGGTCGAGTTGCCTGTGACTCACAGCGACCCTATGTACAACAGCCCTAAACCCTGCCCTATCCTGTGCCAATCTTACTGTCTCTGACACACCTACTCCCCATTCCCCCAGTCACTGAATCAATCCATCTCATCAAGGGTTTTCCTCTCCTGCTCTGTCCCTCCACCCTCTCAAGCATGACATCCCTTTCCAAGGACTGGTCCCTCCTTACAACATGTCCAAAGTATGTCAGATGAATCTTTAGAATCCTTGCCTCTAAGGAGCAGCCTGATTTAATCCTCTCCAGGACAAACCTGTTCGTTTTCTTAACAATCCATGGTATATTCAACACTCTTCTCCAACACCACAGCTCAAAGGCATCAATTCTCCTTCTGTCCTCCCTAGTCATTGTCCAGCTCTCTGATGCATAGCAAGTGATTGCAAAGACCATATCATGTACAAGGCACACCTTAGTCTCCAGACTGACATTGTTGCTCAAATAAGGGAGCTAGGGCATGTTTTGGAAGCAGGAGTGGCATCCACTTCCTAAACATGCCTCCAGAAACTGTATAAACTTTTATAAATGACAGTCATTACAGAAAAGCTTCAAGCCTTTTGTTCATAGGGTCACTATGAGTCATGCTTTACTCTAAGGCAATCAGCAACAACAGGGCATGTTGCAAGGAGGGACCTGTCTTTGGAGAAGGACATTATGTTTGGAGCGGTGGAGGGACAGAGAAAGAGAGTGAGGCCATCGATGAGATGGATTGATACAGTGACCAGGGTCATGAGGGTAGGTGTATCGGAGATAGTAAAGTTAAACAGAGAACGCTACAGCAGGTTTCAGGGCTGTTGTACATAGGGTCACTGTGAGCTGCAAGTGACTTGATGGCACATAACAACAACAATATCCGAGCAAAAGATTGAGAGAAGGCAGATAAGAGGGTGGAAATGAGAGCAACGGAGCAAGAGGAAGAGTGAGAGATAGAGAATGAGAGAGGAAAAGAGAGAAGATGAACCAGAAAGGGAGCAGAGGAAGAGAGGTAAGTACAGACAAATGAGAGAGACAGAAAGGGGAAAGGAACCTGGGGGCAGGGGAGAGGAACAGAGCAAAACTGAGAGAGTCCAAAACCAAGGAAGAGTAGGTGAGAGGCAGAGGGATATGGAAGGGAAATGAGAGAGGGAGATGGAGGAGATGGAGAAGGGAGGGAGGGAGGGGGAAAGAGAGAGAGATAGGGGAGGGAAAAGAATGAGAAAGCGTGAAAGTGAGATTGAAGGGGGCTGCTGAATAGGCCGCCCAAGAGAAGGAAGTGGAGGGGAGAGACGCAGAGTGAAAATGAGAAAAGCAGAAGAGAGAGAAGAAAAAGCAGAGAACTAGAGCGAGTGAGAGACCGAAGTCGTGGTGGTTGTTATGTGCTGTTGGCCTGCAGCTCATAGCATAATAGCTCTGCGTCCAGCCCCAGCCTGAGCCAATCTCACTGTCTCTGACACACCTGCCTATTATCCCAGTCAGAGGGAGGGGAAGAAAGGAAAAGAGACAGAGAGGTCCATGGAGGACAGAAGGATGCTGGTCCACATGCACTTTGATTTGGCCCGTTCACCTGGGCCAGGAATGTGTCCTGGGGCTCCTGGGGGGCACTGGAGCCAACTGGAGCCATGTGAAGAAGGTGGGCAGAATTCTCTTGAAGATTAACTTTAGGCTCAGCCTTGTTGATTCTTGTTAGACTTTAAATAAAAAGCCACAGGGAGGGGGCGCTTGAGGGGCAGCTGAAGGGGGAGCTTGAGTTCGGATTGCAGTGTCGCTAGGCCAAGGCCTGACATTTCTTATTTTGATAATTGATGTGGCCAAGTTGAAGCTTGTCACGGCGAGAGCATCGCGCCGTGGCTCTGCAAGTGCCGTGGCCATGTGAAGAGTGAGAAAAATCAATTTCCACTGTCCACGGAGTGGTGTTTGATTTATTACTACTGGAGGAAGAAATTCTTTATCTCCCCCGCCCCTTGGAGAGGGTTGTTAGAGTGTACTCTTAGAGACTTTATAAAAGAAGCTAGATTTGGTCAGACTTGGGGATTTCAGTAAGTTCCTCTGACTAGTCAGAATGTTCTGGGCTTGCTCCATTTTTGTGACTATCATTGGGAGGTTTTCATTAAGCAGTGCAGGCGGCAAAAGTCTGTAGGATGGTGTGGCCAACGTCCCTGAAGATGGCCTCATGAGCAGGGAGCCTCAGAAGCCTTACAGCTTCCATGAGCACTGGAAGGAGAGAGGAGGTCACTAGGAACCAGAGTCTCATTCTCACTGCTGTCCTGACTCATCGCCAGCCTTCCCCTGGGTTTCCGAGGCTGTAAATCACAAGGGAAGAGGTTACTCATCTTTCCCCAAAAGATCTGAAATCACCAGAAAGTTGTGGCCTTTGGCAGCAAAACTCCCTAGGGACTGTGTCACCAGAGTTCCCCCAGATGAGAACAGAAGATGCAGTTTGGAGTTAGAGTGGGGTTGGAATCCTGGCTACCACTGGAGAACAAGTAAATCAACTTAATGAGCCTTAGTCTTCTTATCTGAGCAGTGGGTACATGTAGCAGAGGGCCCACCACTCAGATGCCCTTAAGCCTTTTCGTGTCACTAACTCTCACCTACTTCTGCATGATTTTGCTTCTGATGCCCAGTGTTTCCCGTCCTCTTCCAAGAATTGCCCCGGGTCTCTGAAGCCTTGGTGGCCCTTATGCACCAAGAGACAGAAAGGCCTGAAAATGGATGGCCCTCAGGCTGTTCTTAGCTGACCAACTGCCTTAGTCGACTAGAGTGGCTGTACCAAGAATAACGGAAGTAAGATGGCATTAAAGGACAGAAAATAATTTTCTCACAATTTAAGAGGCAGTTGTGAGCTGTCACTGGGCTGGACAAACTGCTCCATTGGGTTTCTTAGCTGTAATCTTTAAAGAGACAGTTTGCCAGGCCTTTCTTTAATGGAAACACTCAGTGGGTTGGAACCTCCCACTTTTTGGTTAGTGGTGGAGCTAGAAGTCCAAATTCAAGTGTGGGTCTAGGGGGAAGTCCTGTCTTGCCTGTTTCAGCCTCAAGCAGCTGACAATCATCCTTCACTGTCCTCAAACGGCCTCTGCTGTGCCTCCCACGTGCCTATCCCTGCATCTCTGCCTGTGTCTTGTCTGTGATTTTTTAAAAAATGTATTTATTAATTTTAATGAAAGTTTACAGAGACTTAGGATTTCCAGTCATGCATTGTTGCACTTTTCTCCCTGCCCACCCCCTCCTCCCCAATACACTCTTCTCCACTTGATCTTAGCCAAAAGGCCGAGAAGCGATCAATACACTCTTCTCCTTGAAAAGAAAAAGAAAAACTTTTTCACTGTTATGCCATCCCTCTCCCCAACTATGCAGCCTTCACTCTGAACTTCTATAATTACAAGAATACCCATTCATATGTCCCTTTTAAACAGTTCTCTCCCTCATCTATTTCAACGCAATATACATCATTCCGCCCTCCTTTTCTGTCTTCCCTCAACCCTGATGTCAGTCCCGTTTTACAACAGTGGTCCTGTGCAATATTTGTCCTTTTGTGACTGAGATATTTCACTCAGCATAGTGTCCTCCAGGGTCATCCATTTTACATACGATTTCAGGAGTTTCTTGTTTTTCAATGCTGCATAATATTCCACTGTGTGAATATACCAGAGCTTCTCTATCCATTCGTTGATGGGCACTTGGGTTGTTTCCAGCTCTTTGCTATTGTGAACAAAGCCGCAATAAACATAGGTGTTCGTATATCTAATTGGGTGGCAGTTATGGTTTCTTTAGGGTGTCTGTGATTTTTTATTACTCAGAAATGATTCGTTTAAGAAGTCATCCTACGCTGGTCTGGCCTCATTACCATAACAAAGAAAGCCCTGTTTCCAAACAAGATCACATCTTCAGGCAGAGGGGTCAGGACTCCAACATATATTTGTGTTGTTGTTAGGAGTTGTTGTATGTAGTTGACTTGTAGTCATAGCAACCTGATGAACAGCCACCTTGCTCTATCCCGCACCAGCCTCAGGCTCATTACTGCAGTCATTATATAAATCCATCTCGTTGAGGGTCTTTCTCTCACTGACCCCTAATTTTCCAAGTATGAAATCCTTTTCCAAGAACTGGTGCCTTCTGATAACTTCTGATAAGTATGTGAGATGGCATTTTATCATCCTTGCCTCTAAGGAGCACCCTGGTTGCGTTTCTTCCTATTTTGTAACAGCAACCTATGTGGGAAGATGAAGGCTTATTCCCAGCCTCACCTCAGGACACACTCACAGAAGTGACTTGCGCTCCACAGTTCTTGCAGTTCAGGCTGAGACTCCTTCAGGGGCTGGTATTCTCACACTTGCTAAGCTTCCACTTCTTCCCTGCCTCCCTACCTCTCTGGTTGCAAGATTCCCTTAGTCATTCACTGCTCAGCAAGACCCCATCTCAGGGCCTCAGAGACCCACCAAAGGGAGCATTCTGCCCTTGACCTTCTACACACTCGTGCACTAGAGTCACTTCAGTGTGGAATTAAGCCTTTTACTTGTTGTGATTAAAAGAAATGAAGCCCAAGGAACTCATTTGCACAGCAACTTACCTTGTCTGTGCTGGCCTGTGAAACGTGGTTGGGCTGCACACAGACATAAACACACAGGTAAACAGGACGGTTTCCTCACCTTTCCCAGTACTGCGTCCTGCCCTTCCTAATCCTCCTCCAGGCAGCAGCCAGAATGGTCTCATTAAATACAGTGGTTAGGGGTGTGGAAGACTTTCCAGTTGCTGCCCCATTACACAGAGGATAAATCCACACTTCCTAACAATTCCCAACAAAATTGACAAACTTCTGTAAAATAACAGATGGTAAATGCCTTAGGCTCTGCTGGCCAAACGGGCTATATTGCAGTCACTTTGTTCTGTCACTGTGGCATAGAAGCAGCCCTGGACAGTGTGCAAAGAAATGGCTTAGGCCTGTGTGTCAAGAAAACTTTATTCATAAAAGCAAGCAGTGAACTTTCGGTTTGCCAACCTCATTGTCTACAAGACTTCCTACGGTGTGGTGTTGCCACTTTACCAGTCACTCGCGTTGCCTACATCTATTCTCGTCCTCATTTATTTGCACCTAGAGAACCTTATCCTGTTCCTGAATCAGGATTTTGTGCCACTGGTTGCTCTTTCTGGGTCTGGGACACTCTTCCTGGATCCTTCTGCATGATTTCATGCATAATTCTATAGATAAGAATCAACATGGAATCCTATCCCCAAAATGTGCAGAACTACCAATCATTTTGTCAAGAGACACACTCTCGCCCTCTGACCCAAGCCACCTGGAGCTAGGGTAGGATTCCGAGGTTAATGGGACACCATTCTTTCAGACCACCAAGTAGGCAGACGCCAGATGCAAATGTGGGAGTCCAGACAACACCCCTACTTTCACCCAATGGCTCTTTGTCCTACTTTGGGTTTGATGAGCCCCTTAAACCAATTCACAGAACTCAGGGAAAGTAATATACCTACAGTTCCAGAGCTATTCTAGCAAAAGTTAAAAGTCAAAGCCATTGCTGTTGAATTGGAACTGACTCACAGCTGACCCTCAAAACAGGTTTTCAGAAGCTATAAAGCACACAGGAGGAGATTGGCCATCTTTCTCCCTCAGAGTCATTCTCATCACCAGGAAGGCACAGCCTCTGAGTTAATGATGCAGCTTCCTATGGACTGGGGTTATGGCAAAAGGGTAAAAATTAGCAACATCATGATGAAGAGGCCTGAGAGAGTCCCCAGTGTGAATTGTCCATGCCTCAGGGAGGGTACATGTGTCAGGAAGCTTTGTAAACCTTCATGTAAACCTGCTTTTATTTCCAGTCTTGCCTAAGAGCCTAAGTCAGACCTCCAGGGGTTAGTTGATATCAGCCTCCCACATGGTCTTTTCTGATCTGACCGACACAGATCCTCAGGTGTGATCCAGAAATCTGAGCCCAAGCACCCTCAGCTACTCTTTCTTTCTCATGGGCCAAGGACCAAGGTCACCTAACTGTGGGTAAAGCTAAATTCCTTACCACACAGTGACTGGTTCAATTCTTATTCACCCTGCAAGTCAAATTTGAATATCATCTCCCCTCAGGGGTTTCCTTCTCTCCCTGGAGATCTCTCTGAAGCCTCCCTCCCCCACCACCCTCTCTGGTCTCCATCCTCCTCACACCTATTTCCTTCCTGGTGTGGATCATAAACTGTAATTTTAATTTCTGTCTTTGTTCACGTGTTTGACCAGCCCTCTGGAAAGTGAGTCTCAGCCTTATCTGTTTCCTACAGCATGCCCAGCTCACAAGCTCAGGAGCTGTTTGGTACACAGTAGGTGCTCAATAAATACTTATCCAGTTGGTCTCTGGGAGTCCTCCCCTTAAGAAAGGTGTTTTGAGGGTTGAGGAGCATTAGACTATCAGATGAGTGCCTTGATCCTAAGGCACACCCAAACACCCCAAATCATCTTTCTCTCTCCCTCACACTGGCAGTGAGCCTGTTAAACTGAGCATCTCTTGGGAGGATTTTCAGAGCAAATCCTCACCTTTCCTTTCTCAGTCCTGATCCCAGCACTGCAGACCTCCATTTCCAAGGCTAAAAACACAGCAGGGAAGGCATCCTCTGAACACAGTGTTGAGATTACCCAGTTAATTAAAGAGGGATTTAGGAGTTGCTTAACATCTGGGTGGCAGGTTTCCACTCCACTTCAGCAAGGAAGCAGACACTGGGAGGCACCTGCTTCCACTCCATCCGATGCCTCCACTTTCAGAGGGGCACTTTTCCTCTGTCCTGGGCTCCTGGGCACCAAGGCACCCGATGGGTGTCATAGAGAAATACTGCTCAGAGAAGCAAGCTGTATTATCACCCCAGTAAGTGTGATCAAAAAAGTGGCAACTGGAGTGTAAAATGGTGCAACCACTGTGGAAAGCGGTGTGGCGCTTTCTCAAAAAGTTGCAAACAGAGATACCATTTGACCCAGCAATTCCACTACTGGGAATTTACCACAAAGAAACCATAACCGACATCCAAGAAGATATATGCACACCCATGTTTATCGTGGCTTTGTTCACAATAGCAAGGAGTTGGAAACAACCTAAGTGCCCACCAACAAATGAATGGATAGAGA
>NW_006399778.1:19954288-19965960 GCF_000299155.1 Elephantulus edwardii | reverse complement strand
AAAAAAAAAAAGTAGCAACTGTGCCTTTGATTATTTTGTTCTCAAAAACAGTGGTGCCTAAATAACTGTCACAAGAAGGTCAAAGTGCTCTAAGCATGGTCAGAGAGGTAGGCAGCGTTAGAAGGTTGGGGACCTTGAGTGTCATGCCAACAAACAGGAGCTTTATCCTGGCCAGGAAGGTTGAGGGGTTTTCACTCTGCAGAGGGGCGTTTGGGGCGCTCAGGAAGCAGAGAGGAGGCTGTTGGAGGGAGAAAGACAGTGCAAAGAGCCAGGTTAGGAGATTGTATTGTAATAGTCTGGGGGTAGAAGGTATCATGAGAGCCTCTGGCCTGGTGGGAGAGAGCAAGGAGAGGGAGAGATCCATACCATAAGGAGATAGGAGATAGTTCTCAGCCAGGGGTGATTGTCCCACAGGGGACAATGGCAATTGCTAGGGATGCTTTTGACTGGCACAACTGAGAGTGAGGACTGCTGCTGGGTCTCGTGGGCAGTGATGCTGCTAAACATCTGTAGGGCACATGACAGTCAAGACAGCAAAGACTGGTCCAGTCCCAAATGTCAGTCAGAGTTACAGAGGATTAAATAATGGGTCCTCTGTAGGTAAATGCGTGTCATAATCCCCAAACCTGTGCTATGGGTGAGACCTTATTTGGAAACAGGGTTTTACAGATATCGTTAAATGGGGTGTCTTGAGATTAAATCATCACAGACTTCCCAGGAAGTCTAGGGAGCCCTGATGACTTCTTGTTGTTGTCATGTGCCTTCAAGTTACCTGCGACTCATAGTGACCCTATGGACCATAGCTCTGAAGCCTGCCCTGGCCTGAGCCTGTCTCACTGACTCCAACACACCTACACCCATTGCCCTAGTTACTGTGTCTCATCTCATCCAGGGTCTTCCTCTCTTGTACTGTCCTCTCACCCTTCTGAACATGATGTTCTCCAAGGATCAGTCAGTCCCTCCTCGCCACATGCCCTAAGTATGAGATGGAGCCTCAAAATCCTAGCTTCCAAGGAGAGACTTGGTTTCACCCTCTCCAAGACAGACCTATTTGTTTTCTTGGTGGTCCATGGTGTGTTCATGATTCTTCTCCAGCACCACAGCTCAAAGGCATCACTTCTACTTCTGTCATCCTTAGTCATTATCCAGTTCTCTGATGCACAGCAAGTAACTGGGAAGACCTTGTGCTGGATCAGATGCACCTTAGTTTCTAGACTGACATCGTTGCTTCTCAGTACTCTGGAGAGGTCCCTGACAGCAGATTTTCACAATGCAATTTGTCTTTTGATTTCCTGACTGCTGGTGCTGATTGTGGAGCCAAGCAAGCTGTAACTATTAACAACCTCAGTCTCTTCTCCATCTATCATGGTGTTGCCAGTTGGCCCACTGGTGAGAATCTTTGTCTTCTTGATGTTGAGCTTCAATCCCTATTGAAGACTACAGTCCTTGACCTTTTGCCACAAGCCTCAGGTCCTCCTTAGCATTGTTCTGGTGTCTTAGTGGTAAGGAAATGTGCCACCAACTCAAAGGCAGGCAGTTCAAAGCTACCAGCTGCTCTTTGGAAGAAAGACGGACAGTCCCCTCTCATGTACAGCCTCTGAAAACCTGCTGGAAGGTCAGCTATGCATCGGTTCCAACTTGATGACCATGAGTCATATTGTTGTTAGGACTTCCCAGGGAGGCTCTATTACAAAAAGTCCTTAAGAGAAGTCAAACAGGAACAGGTGCACAGAGAAGGCAGTGGGAAAACAGAGTCAAAGATTGGAGTGATACAGCCACAAGCCTAGGGAATGCCTGGGACCACCGGAAGCTGAAAGAAGGGAGCCAGTTTCCCTCCTGAGACCTCCAAAAGGCATCTGGTGGGTGCTGTTGACACTCCCATTTCAGAGCTCTCACCTCCACGTCTGTAGGAGAGCACGCTGCTGTTGTTTTTTAAGCCTCTCAGCTTATGGTGGTGCATTGCTGCAGCACAGGAAGCTCACTCTGCATTCAGGAGAAGACTGATCTTTTCATCTGGGCTCCCCTGAAGCTGACTCTGAGACGTGGATTCAGGTCAGGGCGTAGGCAGTCCCGTGGTTACAAACTCTGACTTAAAGATAACTTCTGCTTGCCCTTCAGTTATATAATCTTGAGTTATATAAACTTGCTTAGAGGGTTTTCCACTGCTTCACATGCATCTGAAAGTTGAACAGTGAATAAGGAAAATTGTGAAAGAATCGATGTCTTTGAGTTGTATTGTTAACAAAGGGAACTGCCTATCCGATGCATTGCCAAAAATAACACAAGTCTGTGTTGGAGGAATTGTAACCAGGGTGCTCCTAGGAGGCGAGGATAGTGAACCATCATCTCACGTAGTTTGGGTATGTTGTCAGGAGGGATCAATCCTTAGGGAAAGACATCATGCTGGGAAAGGTCAATGAAAGAGGGGAAGACCCTCTACAAGATGGATTGACATGGTCACCCCAACATTAGACTTGAGCATGACAGAGATCCTGAGGCAAGGGCAGGGATTTGATCTATGCTCATAAGGTCGCTATGGATTGTAGACAACTTGCAACAGCAACAAACTTGCCGTCACTTTGACATGGCTGAGCCAACCCCTGGTGGGAACAGACTCTTCCTACAATCCCCTCCGCTTGCTGCTCCACAGCCTTCACACCACTGGGAAGGTTTCACGCCTATTCTTGCCCTAAACCATTGCCATCTAGTTGATTCTGATGCCTGGTTGTCCACTGGTCAGAGTAGAACTGCCCCGTGAAGTAAAAGTAGCTAAGAAGCCTATGCACCTGTTATGACTTAACAGCACAAATCCTTAAAGGCACAGAACATACCTCACTTGTTTCCCGGGGGCTGCCTGTAGTAGATTCAAGAAGGGACCCCAGGAATCTTTGGTCAGGGAAGAGGGACATGAGACAGAGAGGCCATTCAAATCCCATGTTCAATACCAAGTCAGCTGCCGCACTGGCTCTTCCCACTGAGGAAGTTGGTCAGCTAAGATAAAACACCCGAGTTATCCCGCTGGGGGGCCCTGGATAACTCAGAACTCAAACTTATTGCCATTGAGGCTGCATCGACTGACAGCTGAACCTCTAGCAGGTTTCTGAAGCTGTAAATTGCATTGGAGAAGATTGCCCTTCTTTCTCCCATGGAGCTGCTGGTGGGTTTGAACCATCAAAGGAGCAGTTGGGTTAGCAGAACAAATCCCAGTGGGCTAGGCCACCAGGGTATTAATGGACCAACTCCATCAGTCACTGGTTAATGGGCCACTTCTGGTGTAATTCCCAAGTCTTTCCAGCAGGAGGCGAAATGCATTCCAGCCATGGATGAGAGAGCCAATAGGCAATTGCAGGTGCGGCCAGTGCACAATTGAAGTGCTGGAGGAATCACAGGTGAACACAGGGAATGTTGTCATTGTTGTGAGGTGCCCTCATGTCGAGTATGACTCATAGTGACCCTATGAACAAAAGATGTGAACCCTGTTCTATCCTGTGCCATCCTCACACTTCCTGGCACATTAGAACCCATTGCAGCAGTCACCCTGTCAATCCACCTGGTTGAGGGTCTTCCTCTCCCTCACTGACCCTCCACCCTTCCCAGCATCATGACCTTCTAGCAACATGTCCCAAGTATATGAGGTGAAGTCTCATCATTCTTGCCTCCAAAGAGCACTCCGGCTGCACCCTCTCCAAGACATATCTGTTCATTCTCTTGGCCGTCCATGGATTTTCAGTGCTCTTCTCCAACACCATAGTGAATAGGCACCTGTAAAGTTAATTATAAGTCAGGACACGATGAAACGCTCAATTGGGAGCTGAAAGGTTGATGGTTTGAGCCCATCCAGTGGTGCCTTGGAAGATAGGCCAAGTAATCTGTTTCCAAAAGGTAACAGTCACACTGTGAAGCACAGGAGTTGGAATCAATGGCTAATAATAACAAAATTCTGGAGCAGCACATAGAATGCACACACGTGACCCAAAACAGGCTTGGTCCAGAAGTCATTCTATCAGAGGCAGCTCCTGAGAGCAGGACCCTGACAGAATCACCTCTTTGATTGTGATTATGACGTTGCTTCCAAGCATCCCAATTTTTATGGGATATCAGATTGTCTTACAGGATCCGTGTCCCCAGTCTGTCCTCCTGCCAAGGCCCTTTGAAGACAGAGTGTTTATCCACTCTTAGTCACTTATGACTCTGGGGGTTCAGGTGCACTGCACACGAGGTGTTCAAGGCTCCTGTTTGGACCTTGCCAAGCTGTGTGAGAAAACAGGACCTGGACCTTTAATCCTAAGGCCCTGCCTGCCTTCGAAGTTAAACACAAAGGCATCACTCGTGGGTGGCCAGCTTTCAATTGTAATGGACGCTGAACAATGCTTTAATTGTCTGTGATTACCCAAGCCAGGGATGGCCAAATGAGCAAGTACAGGTGGACAACTGGCCCTGTTCCTAGGGAACAAGTGGGTGCTGAAACTCAGTGGGTTATTATCCTCGATCACTGCCAAAAAATGGGCCAGGGCAGAGTGGAGGGGGTGGACACTGGCCCTTTTTCAATACTAAGACACTGGCTGGCCCTGCTGTGGTGGAATACATGTTGGGATCACGAGGCAATTTCCAAATGTGGTAGGGGTTCAGGCTTATAGAGATCTGAGGGAAGGAGGCTCTGCTGGGGCAGTCCTCTCTGCCGGGCTCGCCCCTCCTCCAGAAGTCCCTCACTAAGCCCTGCGCTCCTGCAAGTCTTTACTCAACTGTCCCCTTGTCAATGCAGCCCACTCTGGCCACCTTATTTAAAATTGCAAGCCACTCCTCCCCACCCTGAAGAACTGTCCCTGTTCTTTTACTCCCTAACATCGAAATACTATGTTTTTCTATGTATTTCGTAGAAATACAACTCTCTGTTGTTGCTGTGTGCCATCGAGTTGATCTGACTCATAATGACCTCGTGTACAGAACAGAACACGCCCTGGGCCTGCGTCAGCTTCACAGTTGCTGCTACGTGTGAGCCCATTGTTACAGTCTCTGTGTGGTCCATCTCCTTGAGGGTCTTCCTCACTTTATCACTGACCCTCTGCTAAGTATGCTGTCCCTCCCTAGGGCCGGCCCCTCCTGATAACACGCCCAGAGTGAGGGAGACAGAGGCCCGCCATCCACCTTTCTGAAGAGCGCGCTGGTTGTGCTTGTGCCAAGCCAGATCTGTTCATTCCTCACTCATTCCAGGGTATATTCAATACCCTTCATCAATATCGCAGCGCCACGGCACCAGTCAATTCTTCTTTAGTCGATCTTAGTCATTGGCCAACTCCATATGCATATGCAGGGGGTTTTTTGTTGTTTTTTTTAAAATTTTTTTATTTTTCTTATATTATTTTTACGTGTACCGTCAAATCAGATCTGACTGGTACAGGAGGAGATTGCCCCCTCCTTCTCCAACAGAGCATCTGGTGGATTTGAACCGTGTACCTCTGGGATTGCAGTGCAGCGTCTCACCACTAGGCCACCAGAACTCCCTGCATATGCAGTTTTTAAAAATGCCATGGATATGTGTGTGTCCATTATTTATTAATCACATGCTTATCTTCTCCTGCCAACAGAACACAAGCGCATGTGGGCAGAGATTCATGTTTTGTTGACTCAGATATTCTAAGTTCCCAAAGTTCACAATTTAAAAAAATGTAAAATAAAGCCAAAAGATTTGCCCTCAAGTCAGTTTCAACTCATGACCCTGTATGTGGCATGACCCTGTATGTGTCAGAGTGGAACTGTTGTTCCTCAGGGTTTTCAATGACTGATTGTTCCAGGAAGTGGTCAATCTCTAGGCCTTTCCTTGAGGAACCTCTGGGTGGACTCAAACCTCCAAGTTTTTGGTTAGCAGCCAAGAATGTAAGCTGTTTGCACCCTCCAGGGACTTCAGAGCTCATGATAAATTGACACTAAATATTGAGTTGTGGTGCTGGAGAAGAGTGTTTAACATAACTTGGACTGCAAAGAGCACTAATAGGTGTGTCCTAGAGAAGGTGAAACCAAGGCATTCCTTGGAGGCAAGGATTTTAAAGCTCCATCTCACATATTTCGGGCATATTGACAGAAGGGACCAGTCTTTGGAGAAAGGCACCACACTTGAAAGGGTGGCGGGGCAGTGAAAGACAGGAAGACCCCGGAGGAGAAGGATTGACACAATAAATGAGGTAATGGGGATAGATGTGTTCAGAGACAGTGAGAATGGCTCAGGATAGGACAGGATTCAGAGCTATTGTGCATAAGATCACTGTAAGTTGCAAGTGACTCAGTGACACATAACAATAACAACAACAACAGGAGCGTAGTCTCAGGAATTCTACCCACCCCGGACAAGATGGATTGATACAGTAACTGGGCTAATGAGGGTAGGTGTGTTGAAGTCAGTGAGACTGGCTCAGAATAGGGCAGGCATCAGAGCTGTTGTATCACTATGCGTTGCATCACAATGTTGCATCACTATGAGTCGCAGGTGACTTGACGGCACATAACAACAACTATCAGATATGTAAGCCTAATAGGTTTTTAAATTATTTTTAACTGTTTCTCTATATTTTTCTTTTTCTTCCCAGGTCTTTGTATTGTGATCCCCATCAGAGTGGATAGCGGTAGTTGGGCACGATTTCCTTCTGGTCTTAAACTAGTGGAGGTGGTGGTTCTCATGGTTCCATGGGCTAATTGCTTCCTTGAGTCGGACTGACCCTGGATGAGATGGATTGACACAGTAGCTGGGGTAATGGGGTAGCTGTGCCAGAAACAGTGAGGCTGGCTCCAGGATCCAGAGCTATTGTGCACAGGGTCTCTATGAGTCGCAGCTGACTCGAAGACACATAACACCAAGTATTGACTGAATGAGCAGGTGAAGGATGGAAAGGATTCCGTGAATGCAGAACTGATAGAACAGCTGATCGTAAGAAAGGTTTTTCTAGAAATCTAAAGATAGTCACCCTGAGAGAAAAAATGAGCAGACACGACTGGGGGAAGACTCCGATTTCCTGAGTGCCCACTCTGCACAGTAAAGCCCAGGTATATCTCTCCATTACCTTCTCTGATCTTCCCAGCAATCCGTGCATGCCCTGGATGGTCACATCATTTTCCAAGGCTGCTGTAATTCAATAGTCACTGTCAGTGTCTTGTCAGAACAGAAGCGCATTGCTTCTCACTTCTGGAGACGAGGAGTCCAAATCAGGATCCAGCCATGTCCTTTCCTTCTCCGGGCCTCTCTTCTGGCTCCTGGGAGCTGCAGGCATTCCGTGTGGTTGGCAGCTGCAATGCCCCCGTGACATTCTCTGCCTGCCTGTTTCATGCTGTATCTCTTGTCCTCTTTTAGAAAACACTGCTACTGGCAGGTTAGGACTCAGTCGACTATGGTATTAGCCCACATTAACCCAAAACATAGCATTTTTAGAGGCTTTGCTTTTAAAAACAGTCACATTCACACATAACAGAGTTTGAACTTCTACATATCTTTTTTTGGTGAAAATGTTAATCTGTAATAGCCTGCCTATCAGTTTTCTAGACAAGGATAACGAGACTCAGAAAAGTCACAAACTGTTAAATAAATTAGCAAAGATGCAGTGGGACTTGAAATGGTGAAGTAATGATAGGCATGGATCATTGGTGATTAATTTTGTAAAACACAGTGTGTGGGAATGATACTATAAAACACAATGCGAACAGAGGGAGGTGTGAAGCACAATGTATATAAACAAAATTCAGTGTATACTGATTTTGTAATGCAAACCAATATAAAAAAAGTTTTTTTAAAGTCAGGTACTAACAGGGAGTTCTGGTGGTTTAGTGGTAAAGAGTTGCACTACCATCCTAAAGGTACACAGTTTGAATCCATCATTTGCTCTTTCTGATAGACAGTCTCCTCCTGTGTGGTTAACTGCCTCTGAAAAGACTTAAGAGGACCAGGCTACGAGTCAATTTTGACCTGCAGCTTTTTAACAGCGTAACCACAACCAGGATGAGGGTAAATAGGAGATTTGGGCTTGCAACTCAAATATTTCTGACTATAAACAGAGTCATTTGTAGTTCAAGGACTTCCCACTCCAGGTTCCCAAGCTGGTGTCCCTCCCTCAGTTCTGCTTTTCACCCCCCGCACTGTTGGCATACTGGACCAGATCATTCATTCTTGTAGGTGCTGTCCTCTGCATTGCAGGAAGTTTAACAGCGTAAACCTGTGGTCTCCACATACAAGATGTCAGTAACACCCAGTCACCACAGTTCCGAACATCTCCAGACGTTGCCAGAGGTCAGAGTCACTCCCAGAGGAGAACCACTGCCAGAGATGAAATGGAAGATACTCTCATTGACCCTGAGCTCCTTCAGAGACACAGGAAAGAGTATTGTCAGGGAGACCAGTCTTCCTTCCCTGGAGCCTGGGCCTCGGGTTGTCTCTCTCTCCCTGTAGAAGGCATAGCCTCCATCATAGATTGGGTCCTTCTTTTCCTGGTCCAGCTTTAATCGGTCCCTTGGGCATGGACACTCACATTGACTGCAGTCATGTGAATCCTTGGAGAAGCAGCTAAGACAAGCTTTGACATGTGGAGATGTGTTGCGGGACGTGCCCTTGAAGAAAGAAAGCAGAGAAAGCTTGTAGACTGATGGAAGTCTGCTATCTGTGAAAGGAGAGGGGAAGGATTAGAGGGAGGTGGGAGGAGCCTGACCCGCAGTGCAGTTCTGAGATGGTCTCAGCTGAGCTGTCAGTGGAGCATGGGGAGGGGGTCCATTAGAGGAGCCCTGCAGCCCCCAGCAATGGCCTGAGCTGGGACCCTGCAGTGCTCACTCACTAGTGGAGCAGCCTGAGAACATGTGGGATCTGAAGGGATGCAGCAGTGGTTTCACGAGGGCAGAGCTGTTGGTCAGTTCCCGCAGCAGGTGGTCAGAGTGGTGCCCTAACCACTCACCATGATCCAGTGGACCAGAGCAAAGCACCACCACCGCGGTCAGACATGAGTATCCATCAGATGATTCCTGTCTGTTTTCTTGGTTTTGTGTCCACAGAAACAGACCCTGGGCACAGGTTCATTTATGAGGAGGTAATCCTGTGACAAACCCCATGGCAAAACCCTTGATACCAGCAGGCAGGAGACGAAGAGATGTATTTCACTGAGAAAGTCTGCTGTCAGGGACCTCTCCAAATTACTGAGGAGCAATGATGTCAGTTAGAAGACCAAGGTGTGCCTGATTCAGGTCATGGTCTTTTCAACCGCATGCTATGTATATGAAATCTGGGCAATGACTAAGGATGACAGAAGAAGAATTGATGCCTTTGCGCTGTAATTTTGGAGAAGTGTACCAAATATCCCACAGACTGCCAAAAGAACAAACATAAGTCTTAGAAAAAGTGCAGTCAGAATGCTCCTCGAAGGTAAAGATGATAAACCCCCGTCTCACATACTTTGGGCATGTTGTTAGGAGAGGCCATTCCTTGGGTAGAGCCATGATGTTATAAAGGTGGAGGGCCAGCGAAAGAGAGGAAGACCCTCAATGTGATGGATTGACACAGTGCAGCAATGGGCTCAATTGTGTCAGAGATGATGAGGACGACACAGGACAGTGTTCAGGTCTAGTGTTCATAGGGTCACTATGAGTCATACTTGACTCAACCGCACCTAACAGCAATCCCATGATGCCGCACTGGGTGGGGAGGTAAGTAGCAAGGAAATCATTAATGACATGGAATCATGCACATCACGACCATGGGCATCTGAAGCTCAGCCTGTCTGGGGATCTCTGGGAGGCTTGAGAGCACACACCTTCAACTTCCCCAACACTAGGGGTAAGAGAGCAGGGGCTTTTGTCTTCCCACTCCCCCTAAGCAAAGTGCCAGCACCTGGGAGGCAGACAAATTGCAATACATTATGGGGATTTGACCCACAGTTCAAATTCACCCAAAAACACCTCAGAATAGAGGCCTGATGATCTACTTCCAGAAACCAGACCATAGAAGACTCTGTGGAACACAGGTCTCAGACACACATAGGGTTACCAGGAGTCAGAATCGAGGTGATGGCAGCCAGGTGCTGTATCTGCTACAGGGCAGGACTAACCCCAGGTGGTGCCACAGGTATTTACAGGCAGCAGCTCCCGGGACATAGGAGGCTGCAGGTTGGTTCTGTGGTTACATTGGCATGCTAGTTACTTCACTGCATTATCTCTTTAAAACTCTGCATCAGAGAGAGTTGGACAATGACTAAGGATAATAGAAGAAGAATTGATGCCTTTGAGCTGTGGTGCTGGAGAAGAGTATTGAATATACCATGGACTGCTAGGAGAACAAACAGGTCCATCCTGGAGAAGGTGGAAACAGGCTGCTCCTTGGAGGCAAGGATTTTAAAGCTCTATCTTACATACTTTGGGAATGTTGCCAGGAAGGACCAGTCCTTGGAGAGGGACATTGTACTTGGAAAGGTGGAGGGACAATGCAAGAGAGGAAGACCCTGGATGGGATTGACTCAGTGACTGGGGTAATGGGAGTAGGTATATCAGAGATAATGAAATTGGCTCAAGTTTGAGCAAAGATCACAACAGTTGGAGTTGCTATGAGTTACAGGTGACTTGACAGCACATAACAGCAACAATAACATGGCTCTGTAAAGGACGTTATCCTCATCCCCACTTTATAGATGAGGAAATAGAGGCTCAGGTAGGTGGAGTCACTTGCCTTCACTTACACAGAAATGGTGATGTCCAGGTAACCATGGTACTGCAAGCAGTGAGGGAATCCAGCAGGCTCTGAGGGGCTCCCAGGAGGCTGTCACAGAGCTGCTGCAGCCCCCTCCATCAGTGCTGGCAGCGTCCACGCCTCAGACACTGTGTTGTCAGCAGACGCCGCCTCTCCACTTGCCCTCTTTCTGTTCTTCATAGCCACTACCCTTCTCCAGTCAAGGTCAAGTGCAATGGCAGTGACCACACTTACCAGTTGTGCCTCATTCCAGGTCATCTTGAACAGGCTGTGGGAGGTTCCCAACACTCCCTAGCCACTCATTTGTAGATTGTTTTGAGGCTGAACCCCTCTACACAAGCAATCCCACTCCTCATGTTCCGATTGCACTAGTTCATCTCCAAGGCCAGTAGAGGAAGAGGTTCAGGACCTTAGTGACCACTGTCTTATCTGCCCTTGGCTGGTACTTCCATGTGCCTGGAGTGCTGCTGAGCACTTTGTGGATGACTTCTTGAACTCTCCCAAACCTGTGTCTGTGTGAAGATCATTCAGTTGGCTCTGACCCACAGTGACACAGGGTTCCCAACAAACACAGGGTTCAGTGAGATGATGTCTGGTGCTGCTCCAGTGGAGACACCATAAGTGGATGCCTTTAGCCAGATTGGTTTGTGCCATTTAGAAGGCTTGAAATCCCAATTCAGGCTGCTGCCTCTAGGTTTCCCCTCAGGGTCTCCTGGTTCTTGGCATTTATGAGCACAGGAACCGGGTCCAAAGCACAAGGTGTACGTTCAGCTCTTCTTCATTTGTCATACCAGGGTCTTCACTCTCTGCTGGCCTTCCTCTCCTTTCATTGGCTGTCATCAGAGCTGTGATGGAACTGAGCTTGTTGAGTCCCATCCATATCCCAGAGCTACGTGGCTTCTCAGGTCCTGGGGGCCATTTATAATTTCTGCATTGTTGTTGTTGTTATGTGCCATCGAGTCGCTTG
>NW_006399778.1:19915307-19952168 GCF_000299155.1 Elephantulus edwardii | reverse complement strand
TTCTGGGATACTATCCTTAAAATGCTCAGCACAGTCCCAAGCAGATGGCAATTTCCAACCAGAGTGGATAACAGCCATCTATTTTTATGTCCATTCTACAGATGAGGATATTGAGGGAGAAGATAACACAGGAAGCAGGGTCAAAGAGGATCATCGAGCCAAATCTTTTTTCAGTTCAGGTCTATTTCTGAAATCCAGCCCCCTCACCCTTTCTCCATCCTGCCACCAGTGTGAACTAACTGACTGACACTGGAGAGACAATTACTTAAGTTTTCAGAAATTGGAGTTGTCCTTTGGAGGAAAATGACCTATGGGTGCTGAGGCTGAAAACACTGGGAACAACCCTTCTTGTTATGGGTCCAATTGTCACAGTTGCTATGCTATGCAACAGCTTTAGGGGATGCTGGAAGCTTTGTCTAAGGGCATCATTTTCTCCAAGAAATAAAAATAAAAAGCCTCAGAAAGAGCAGCTCCTACCCACTTAGTCCAGAGAGGAAGGAGCAGCAGCATTTCCCTCAGGTTCCCATCTGGAGCCTCTCAGCCAGGCCCCTGCGTGATGCCCTGACCGCGTGTGGCGTGGGCTCCTTCTCTGGAGGCCTGCTTACGACAGCAACCACCGTGGAGTAGTGACCGCGGGAAGGGGCTTCATGCTCCCGCAGAGTGCAGAGTCCACAGCACAGTCCAGTCATTTTGCTTTCTGCCTCAAAAAATTTCAAGAATGTACATGTGCATTTGCAAAAATCCCTAGTGGTGCAGTGGTTATGTGTTTGGCTACTAGTAAGTGAATAAACAGGTGACCGCAGTAGCCACGGGAGAAAGATATGGTCATGTGCTTCCATAAAGGCTTGCAGCCTTGGGAAGCCTGTCCGATGGGGTCAAGACAAATCCCAACTGACTTGAGGACAATGGGTTTGGGGTGTTATTATACACCATTCCTTAGAATTCAGGACCACCACATTACCTGGCTCTAGGGGGCACCATTATGAAGATATTAAGATCATTAAAATAGAGGTAATATGAATGGGAAGGGGCCCTGGTGGCACAGCTGTTAGAGCACTTCATTGCCAACCACAAAGTCAGTGGTTAGCATTGGTTAACCCATTAGCTGCCACGCCACGGGGGAAAAAAAATACGGCCATTTACAAGGTTCCAGACTTGAAAAGCCTGTGTGCAGTGGTGCTGTGTCCTACTGGGTTGATGTGGGTTGGAACTGACTCTAAGGGATGGGTTCATGTGAAAGGCATTGCCTGGAATTGGGGGGTGAGGTGGTCCTGCCAGCCCCATGGCGGGTCCTACCCACATGATGGGACTGCCTTGTCCTTTCGCCATCTGGAATCTCACAAACCACCACAAAGAGGCGCCAGGAAACCACTTCCCACGAAATAAGAAGCGTGAACCATCACCCAGCCACTCAGAGCCAGCAGATGAAACATTAAGGGAAAGCCATTGAAAAGTGTGAAGATTCTGAGACATATAACCTATAAGAAAGAGATTTTTTTTAAAGGTGCTATCATCTTATATATTATGTTGTTGGGTGCTGTCCAGTTGATTCTGACTCCTAGTGGTCCCGTGAGAGAGTCATGGTGGTGTTGGTGTTGGTGTTGTGTTAGGCGCTGTCAAGTTGAGTACAGCTCATTGCAACCCTATGAACAGCAGATCTGAACCCTGTGTCCTGTCTTCATCATCTCTACCACAGTTGGGCCCAGTGTTGCTGTCACTGTGTCAGTCCATCTTGTTGAGGGTCTTCCTATTTTTTACTGAACCTCCATCTTTCCAAGTATGATGTCCCTTTCCAAGGAATAGCCTCTCCTACCTAATGTCCACAGTCAACACTCTTAGCACCAGCAGCTAGGAAATAAAAAACGTATTGCGATGGGAAAGTTTGCTGTTGGGGACCTCTCTAAAGTACTCAAGAGCAATGGTGTCTCTTTGGAGACGAAGGTGCGCCTGATACAGGCCATGGTCTTTGCAATCACTTGTTATGCATCAGAGAGCTGGACAATGATTAGGGAGGACAGAAGGAGAATTGACGCGTTTGAGCTGTGGTGCTGGAGAAGAGTATTGAATGTACCATGGACTGCCAAGAAAACAAACAGATTCATCCTAGAGAGGGTTAAACCAGGCTACTCCTTGGAGGGAAGGATTCTGGGGCTTCGTCTGACATACTTTGGACATGTTGCAAGGAGAGACAGGTCTTTGGAGAGGGACATCATGCTGGGTTAGAGTGGAGGGACAGCGCAGGAGGGGAAGACCCTCTATGAGGTGGATTGATTCAGTGACTGGGGTAATCGGGATGGGTGTGTCAGAGGCAATGCGATTGGCACAGGATAGAGCAGGGTTTATGGCTGTTGTACATAGGGTTGCTATGAGTCGCAAATGACTCGACGGCACATAACAACAAGAACAACAACAACCTAATGTTCAAAGTCTGTGAGATGAACCTTCGCCATCCCTGCCTCTAAGGAGCACTCTGGCTGCACTTTTTCTAAGACTTTATTGTTTCGAGGGTTTTGACATTCCATGGGATAGTCAATACTCTTCTCCAACAGCACAACACAAAGGCATCAATTGTAGAGCTGTTTAAAAGATTTCCCAGCCTGGAAACCACCTTTACTGGAGCAGACCACCAGGTCTTCCTCCCAGAGCCACTCTGAGTGGGTTTGAACTGCCAGCTTTTCGGTTAAGCAGTCAGTCACTAGGGTCTGCAATACAGACATAACACTAGATGTGAGGGAGGCTTTGGGAATCTGGAGGAAGGGCTCTTAGAGTTCGCTGATTTATTTCTGCCTTTACTGAGCATTCAATATGCACAGGGCAGTATCTGAGAAAATTAAAAGTCAGGGGAGCTCTGGTGGCCTAGTGGCAAGAAGCTGCACTGCAATCCCAGAGGCGAACGGTTCAAATCCACCAGATGCTCTACCGGGAAAAGGAGCGACAATCTCCTCCTGTACCAGTCAGATCCGATTTGACGAAACACCCACAAAAATAATAAAATAATAATAATAAATTTTTTAAAAAAATTTAAAAAATAAAAAAGAAGATGAAAAGTGTGAGTGACCTCACAGTCCAGCAGCATCAGCTAGTGCCCACACACAGTCATTGTCAATGGGAACAGTGTGGAACAGTCCGCAGTGTACAGTTACTTTCTCTGAACCTATTTCCTTATCCATAAACTGGAGATACCTATAGCTACTCATTAAATCATTTTAAGGTTTCATACGTTGCTATGTAAGGGCCTGCCCTACCATGTTCTCACTTACAACATTGTCTTGGGGTACTATTAAGTTAGTATCAACTCATAACAACAGAATGGAATGCTACCTGGTCCTGTGCCAGCCTCACAATTTCTGCTGTGCAGCCACTGTGTCAGTCTGTCTTGTTAAGGATCTTCTTCTTGTTAGCTGGCTCTCTTTGCTGTGGTGGTCTAGCGGTAAGAAGCTACACTGCAATCCCAAAGACACATGGTTCAAATCCACCATCTGCTCGGTGGAAGAATAAGAAATATTCTCCTGTGAGATTTACTGCCACAAAGGGTCAGTTCTGAGATGGATCTGACTCAACCTCACATAACACTATGTCACCAAGCATGATGTCCTCCAGGGACTGGCCCCTCCTGAAAACATGCCATGAGATGAAGTCTTGTCATCTCTGCTTCGAAGGAACATTCTGACTGCACTTCTCCTGAGGCCGATTTGCTAGTTTTTCAGATGATCCCTAAGCACTCAGTAAACTTGGCCTTGAACTTTAGATGAAAAGAAATTCTGACCAACAGGAAACAGATGCACTGGAGTGTTTTCTGTTCTTCTCCTCCTAATGGTCAAGGTTGGTTAGCCATTAAACATCATTCTAGTTACAGCTTACTAGTTACCTGGGGAAGGTTAGGATGAGGCAGTGATTGGAGTGATTAGAGTGACAATAGCAGCCTCTTATCTCCCCACAGTTAAAAATTCTCACAATTTATTTGAGTAGCCTTTATTCTCCACCTGAACTGGTGACTCTAGTGGGAGATAGCACTCAGCAAAACTCACAGCCCCAAAACAATACAGGGTGCCTGCCCCATCTGTGAGCCTGAAACCAAAGAGCGTCCCAGGAGAGATAACTTTGAATTCCATTGGATAAGAAAGTCCCAAGCCTTTTATCTCCCTGGAGATTGCATTTAGCTGATAGGCAAAATCTGCAGGCTTTGGACTTGTCCCTGTTGCCACAAGCTCAGGCTTTTATTACATGTTCTGACACAAGGCAGGACCAGCATAGCATCCTGGGTCAGAGAGCTGGACCAGGAAGCAGTCACTTCCCCGAAAGCTGGCTTAAAACAGTGTCTACAAGAAAATAAAGGCTGCAATGAAATGCCTTTGAAAACGGTCCCGTTCTTGATGGCCGCCCTACCCACAGCCCTTTCCTAGTTTGGGATATGTGGCCTGGAGCCATGGCAGGGCTCAGTGGACACCAGGTGACAGGAGCAGGCAGCAAAAAGCTGACATTGAAAAGGCCTCAGCAATTGATGTCAGAGAGTGGCCACCTGCAAACAGGACCTTCTGATCCAGGACTCTGGGATTTTAATTGAACTGCCAGGGTGTGGAATGCCACGCTGGAGTGATAGCCCAGGGGGAAATAAATGTCACTTTCATTCTGGAGAATATTACCAGGGTGCCTACAAAGTTCAATTTTCCTTTCCAAGCCTGTTATTCAACCCCAGGTTCAGGTTTCTGCACAGAACAGCCAGCGATGTGTCCTCATCTTGAATTGGTCCCTGTATGTGTTTATATCACCATGGAGATTTAAATATTTCTTAATGATCAAAGAGCGTGGGGCAATTAGAGTCCACAATGCACTGTCTCCCATAGTCTGGTATGAATTTTTACATTGGAGCATCTTTGCAAGGAGCCTATTATAATCAGAGAAACAATGAAGCTAGAGAAAAGCTCCGAGAGTGGGGATTCTATTTATACTGCTATTTTTGGACATCATTATTTGTTATAAATGAATTTATGAAAATATTAATAAGACTAGCCTTTGTGGACCACCCCTTTGAGCCAGGGAACTCTGGTGGTAGTCTATAAAAGGAGTTGTGTTGCTGACTCAAAGACTATACCCCTGTAGTGGTTGAAATTAACCAGCTGCTCTGGGGGGGAGAGGTGGGCACTCTCCTGTGTGATGCACAGGCTTGGAAACCCAGTGGAGGGTCAGCTGTGAGTTGGTTCCAACTCTATGACAATGAGTTGGGATTTCTTGTGGGCCAGATACCGTGTATGTTGTTGCATTGTTAGTTTCCATTGCGTCTACTCTGTTTCATGATGATTTACTGTAATACAGAATGAAATGTTTCCCAGCCCTGCACCAGCTTCATTACGCTTGAGTCCGCTGTTGCAACTGCTGCATCAGTCTATCTCATTGGGTGCTGCTTTTATTTTCAACTGACCACCTACTTTCCCAATCACAATGTCCTTTCCTAACAATTGGCCTTTCTTGGTGATGTGAAGTTTGACCACCTTTGCTTCTTAGAACTTTGGTTCTAAGTTTGACTCGCTCACGCTTCTGCCAGTCTGCACTATAGGCAATATCCTTCATCAACCTGCAATTAGAATGCATCCGTTCTTCTATCTTCTGTTGTCCAGCTTTTTGCACAATTAATGGGCAAATGAAAAGACCATGCTTATGTCTAACGCATCTCAGTCTGGATGCAGAATGAGTTTCATTTTTACGGAAATTCTTTGATGTGAGTAGTTGATGCTCACAGAGACAGAGGCTTTGAGAGTTGAGTGCAAGACCTCATGCTTGAATCAATCTCAGTATATCAAAATGTGTTCCAAGACTGGGCCTATGCATGACAATGCAAAATATACATGATTCAAAGTCTATCGAATGACCTCTACTCTCCAATGTCTTTCCTGTCCCTCTTTTTCTCTTGTGATCCAGCTGAAGTAAGGGACACAATTTGAACATCCCCTATGAGATCCTGAAGGGTAAAAACCATTTCTTATTAGCTTTTAAGTAATACTAGAGTACAAGAGATACTGGCCACAATTCTCAATGTTGACAAGTGACACTGACTGGGTGAGATACATAATGAGACTGAACAGGCCCTATCCAGAAGGAGCCACTTATACCCTGCTCTCCCAAATCATAACCTTGTGGACTGCACAGCCCATGTATCCATATGGTCTTTTTAAGGAAAAGCCGAATGTTTACATGAAGCTCTCAACTTTTCAGTCATTGACAACCACTTTAAATTCTTAATAAATACATTTAAGATTGAACTTGGTCCATGAGTTTCTGAACACGAATTGATGCTTTTGAACTACAGTATTGATAAACATCATATAGTGCATAGACCACAAACCATTAGAAGAATGGACATTTCTGTTTTGGAGAATAATCCTTAAAAGCTGGCATAGTAGGAAGCTCTGGTGGCCTAGTGGCAAGAAGTTGCACTGCAGTCCCAGAGGTGCACGGTTTGAATCCACCAGATGCTCTGCTGGAGAAGGAGGGACAATCTCCTCCTGTACCAGTTAGATCTGATTTGATGGTACACACACAAAAAATAATAAAATAAAATTTTAAAAAAGAAAGCTGGAATAGCAAAACTTTTCCTCACACACTTTAGAGACATTATCAGAAGGAACTAGTTCCTACAGAAGGACATCATTCTTAGTAGACTGGAGGCTCAGTGAAAAAGAGGAAGACCTTTAATTAGATAAGCATAATAGCTAGAACAATAGCCTCAAACATAACTACTGTTGTGAGGTTGGGGCAGGACCAGACAAGGAGCCAACTTGACAGTCCACAAGTTAGAACCTAGAATCCTAGAACCCAGTAGAGTTCTTGATAGCTAGTTGGCTTTCCATACCTGTTTTGAGTTAATTCACTAATTACTAGGCAAAGAGACCATTTGCTAGCTTGCCTTATGAACCCTGCCTTTGCTATTTGAGAGCAGTGATATGAGGGAAATACTCAACACTAGCAATAGGAAGCAAGACTCTAGTATCAGCCATCCTGACCATGACAAACTTAGTTGATTTTGCTTGGCCTCGTATTATAAGTGGTGTGAATAGGTAATACTCTCAATTGCTAAATTAAAGGCTGGAAATTTTAGTTTATCAGAGACTCCTAGAAAGAAAGGCCCAGAGACCTTCTGCCATGACACCAGCTGTCAAAAACCTCATGGAGCACAGTTCTGCTGGGTTTGAGAGTCGACATGGAGTCTGTCATGGTTATTTACTGCCTCTGTAATAGAAATACCACAAATGGGTAGCTTTTGCAAACCTAAGTTTATTGTCTCACAGGCTAGGAAATTAGTCTGAATTCAAGGTGCCAGCTTTAGGGGAAGGCTTTCTCTCTGAGTCAGGTCTAGGGGAAGGGCCTTGTCTCCTCACAACATCGGTAAGCTCACTGTTTCTTGGAGAGCTATGTCAATCTTCCCCTGGGTCTAAGAGGTTCTTAATACAGGGGCCCCTGATCCCAAAGACATACTCCACTCCCATCTCTTCTTTCTTGAAGAATGAAAGCTAATCTCTTTTAAATCTCAGAAGATATTGACTCAAGATATGACCTAATCCTATAGATTATATCTTACTTCATTAGCATAACTACCTCTAATCCTTTCTCATTAATATCATAGAGGTTAGGATTTACAACATATAGGATAAATACAGCAGATGAAAGGAAAGAGTAGGATGAGAAAGCTGACAAAGTGGTATTATGATTTAATTGTGTCTCCCCAAAGGTGGAAACAGCTCATGTCTACTAACAGAAGAACAACATGTGGTATTATACAAGGGACAATATTCAGTTACCAAGAATGCCTAAGATATTTCATACTGGAGCCATTTACCACATATCCACATGAAAATTGGACAATGAAATAGGAAGACCGAAGAATTGCCAACATTCAAAATATGGTGTTTGCAGAGAACGTTAAAGATACACAATGGACTCCCAGAAGAATGAATGGGGAAAAAATAAAATAATGAATGAAAACATAAAAATCAAATTCACTAGAGCTGTACAACTTGGTAAATGTAATTAATGCCCCTGAATTGTTCTCAATTCATTGTCTTTGAGTCAGGGTCAATTTCAAGGTGGACCCCTCCCTCCTCAGGGTTTTGGAGGCAATAAATTATACAGGAAGAGATTTCCCGTCTTATTTTTGTTGGTTGCTGTTAGATTCAAGACAGCTGCCTTTGGGTAGGCAGTAGAACTCCCTACAAACTACACCAATGGAAAAATCTGTGATATACATGTATTTACTATAATAAAACTAAAGATGTGGGCAACTAGTAAATATTCTGAAAGTTAGTGTGTACATCCAGGCAAGGTATCCTGGAGTAGGATGGAGACAGCGGTCAATAGATATATAACAGACTCAACATCTTTTGGAGCTTGTCTTAATGTGAAGAATGAAAAGGGGATGTGACTGCCTTGAAAACTTAAAGGAGGTGGTACAATTTGCTAAGATCGAGAACATTGGTGGAAACATAATTCTCCAAGCTGTTGTCATTTAGACTATGATGTGAATGTTTTCCCTCGAGCTATACAACACAGCGGCCCCGGGAAGAAGAGCTGGGAATAGGAACACATTTAGTTTTGAGTTTAACGAATAAACTAGCAAAGAATTTCCAAATTGTCGTTGAAATACTTTTTTGTGGACAAGCACCAGTTAAAATCAGGTAACTGAATTTTCAAAGTAGCTTGGTCTTGGGGGGAGAAAAATAAAACAAAACCCCAACCAAACACCAGGCTGTCAATGTTTCTCAGAAAGAAACGCACATTTAAAATCTTAAGAAATTGCTGGCAGGGAACAGCTCTCTTTCCCTCCCTCAGGTGGAAGCTGGAAATAACTGAGGCTAGAAAATTCCAAGGAACAGGGGAAAGGAAAGTCAAAAGCGTGTTTACATAAATATTTTTAAATTTTTTTTTTATTTTAATTGTTATTTTTACAGAAAAGTTGGATTTTCATTCATTCTTTGTTGCACATTTTTACCCCCTTGTCCCCCCATTCCCCAGTTCACATTTTTTTATTTTTAAATTACTCATTCATTGTTGCACAATTACCTCCCTCCTAATGAACACTGCACTAGAATAGATGAAGGAAAGAACTGTTTAAAAGGAATATATGATTAGACATTATATGTACAACAATAGCCCAGAATAAGAGGTACATTGCCAAGTGCTTACATATCTTAAAGCTCTTTTTGTTACCTAGTGCTGCTCTAACAGAAATGTCACAAACGGATAGCTTTTTTAAATTTTCTTTTTTGTTGGTTTTCATACAATAATTCATTTATTTTGTGTTTTATTCATTTACATTATGCTCCATATAATCCCTCATTTACTTTGTGCTTCCTACAATCATTCATATAAGTATCATTGCTTTATGCCTATTATTATACCCTATTTCTAATCTCCATTGATCTTTCCCTTTCCTTCCCCCTAATCTGCCTGGTAAACATTGCTATCCTTGTGATTCCCACCTTTCCTTTTTCCCCACCCTCTTCCCCCTTTCTCATTTCCCTCTTGGACATTTATACATCTTACTAGTTATCCTTCTACAAATGGATAGCTTTAACAAACATATTTATTTTCTTACCATTTGTGAGACTGAAAAGCCCTGGTGGCATTAAGCACTGGGTTGTTACCAGAAAGGTTTGTGGTTTGACTTCACCAGTCAGTCCGTGGCAGTAAAATGAGGCTGCCAGCTTCCAAAGGTTTATAGCCTTGGAAACCTTATGGGGCAGTTCTACTCTGTCCTAAAGAATTCCTATGAGTTAACATGGATTCAACAACAGTAGATTTGTTTTGCTTGGGTTTTTCGTAAGCAAGAAATCCTGATTCAGGTGCTGGCCCTTAGGGAAGGCTTTCTCTGTCTGTGTCAGCTCTCAAGGAAGGTCCTTGCCTCCTCCTCCTCAGCTTCTGTCCCTGGTTCCTTGGAGGTTTCTATGTGATTTGGCATCTGTCTTACTCCATTTCTGCTCTGCTCACTTGTTTAATCTCTTTTATATCTCAGAAGAGATTAACGCAAAATATATTTACACTAATCCTGCCTCATTAACATAACAAAGAACCCATCCTCGAATTCTATTATAAACCGAGGCATAGAGGTTAGAATTTACATCACACATTTTGGGAACATGATTGAATCCATAACAGGGCCCATAGGCCCATGGTCTTCGTAAGTGCTTTCAGTGTCCAACAACTTACCAGGGACCAAATTAGCCCATAAATGCTGGAACTTCCCAAATCCTGGATGCCCATCCACATAACCTTGCTCTCTCTGCCATTTCCATAGAAAGAAGGTTTCAGGTGAAGCTGAAATCCTTCCTAAAGGTGTTCACTCTGACATCATCTAATGAATGACAACATTGTACTGAATTCCAAAGACAAAAACATCTTGTTTGAGAAGCCTGATGAAAACATTGAAGCACTACCCCATACTCCTTTACAGGAGATACTCTGAGGGCTAGTGAGAACAAGGTTATAAAACATGGATGGTTTTAACTCATCCAGTGGTACCTTAGATATATATAGATGAAAAGAGATACAAAGCTTATACCTAGATCAAGAAGCTGATGTTCAAATGGAGCAAGGGAACACTGAATGGTTTACAATAAGAAAGGATGTGCATCAGGGATGTACACTTTCTCCATACTTATTCAGTTTGTATGCTGAGCAAATAATTCATGAAGTTGGACTCTATGGAGATGAATGTGGCATTAGGATTAGAGGAAGACTCAACAATAATCTGTGTTTTGCAGATGACATAATTTTGCTTGCTGAAAGTGAAGAAGATTTGAAATGCTCACTGCAGAAGGTCAAGAACTACAGCCTTCTTTGTGGATTACTTCTCAACCTCAAGAAAACAAAAGTCCTCACCAATAGGCAACATCATGATATATGGAGAAAGGATTGAAGTTGTTGATTATTTCATGTAGCTTGGATCACAATCATCACCCTTGACACTAGCTAGCAGTCAGGAGATCAGGAGATATATTACTTTGGGCAAGTAAGGGACTTCTTCAAAATATCGAAGAGCAATGATGTCAGTTGGAAAATTAAGGTGTGCCTGATTCAGGTCATGGTCTTTTCAACGATTTGCTATGTGTGCATCTGAGAGCTAGACAATGACTAAAACTGGGAGAATTTATGCCTTTGAGTTGTGATGTTGAAGAAGAGTACTAAGTATTCTTTGGGCTGCCAAAAGAACAACTGCCTTGGGGAAAGTGCAGTCACAGTGCCCCTTGAGAGGCTATTTGTTGGAGAGACACATTATGCTTGGAAAGGTGGAGGGTCAGGGAAAGAGAGGAAGATCCCTCAACGAGACGGATTGACACAGTGACTGTAACGCTTGGTTCAAGTATGTCAGAGATGATGAAGATGGCACAGGACAGGACAAGATTCATATCTGTTGTTTGTAGGGTTGCTATGAGTTGTACTTGATTCACTGACACCAAGAAACAAATGGTACCTTGGAATAAAGGCCTGGCAATATTCTTTCATAAAGATTATGAACAAGAAAACCCTAGAGAACAGTTTCACCCTCATACTCTTCCCATAGGCAATGTGTTTGATTTTGGTTTGGTCTTATAAACAGATGCTATGGATAAAGACATATCTTAGGCAGCAGAAGGCATAAGGAGGAAGAGAGAGCAGAAAGCATAACCTTTTCCAAAACAACAAAAATGTTTAATATGGTAGATATAATAAGACCAAGATCTGGTTCTAGTGAGCTATATTACACTTTCTCCATGTTTTCAAACAGGAAGAGCCTCTATGAAGTAGATTGATTCAGTGACTGGGGTAATCAAGGTGGGTGTGTCAGAGACAGTGAGATTGGCACAAGATAGGGCAGGGTTTAGAGCTGTTGTACATAGGGTCACTATGAGTCACAGGCGACTCAATGGCCCATAACAACAACAACCACCCCTTTATCAACTTGCATTTGACCTTTTTCTTAATGGCAGAATGTCTTTGGGCTGGAGAACAAAAGTAGGCTGGTAATACATAAAAGCTGAAAGTCACTTCCAGATCCTGGGAAAGGTATAAAGAACAGAGAAGCTACAGCTCTCAGCATTTAGAAAGAGCCCAACAGCAGAGAGATATCATTGCATATTCTTTTTCTTTTTTATTGTATCCCATAAAGTTGGGCCCAACTCAACCAACTCACAGGCTTTTCAGAGGCAGGAAATTGCATGGGAGGAGATTGCACGGCTCTGCCCTGCAGAGTTGCTGGTAGATGAGAAGAGTGAACCAGCATCACAGCTCCTTACCAACAGGCCGCTGGAGCTCCCTGTTGTTAGGCACCAGCAAGTCAAAACGGACACATGGCTGAACTTCCAACTGGTTTTCAGAGACAAGAAATGGTGTGGGAGTTGGTTGCCCACCTTTCTTCTATGAGCAGCTCATGGGTTTGGCTTGGCAGTGCAATTTCTTATCCCTAAGCCACTAGGGTTCCCTAGGATGTCTAAATTTTTAAAAAAATAAAAAATATTATAGCAAGTGTTAGTAAGGGTGTAGAGAAATTAGAACCCTCATACACTGTTGATGGGGAAAGTCTATACATTTCTCAAAGAGTTTAATGTAGATTTAGCTGAGGATCCAGCAACTCCACCCTTCAGGATATATACCACAAGAAGTAAAGGCATGCCCACACAAAAATGTATACATTATAAACATATTCATAAAAGTCCTAATTGAAAACAACTCAAAGGCCCACCAATTGCTAAATGGATAAATAAAATGTAACAAATCTGTACAATAGAATACTATCCAGTTATAACAAGGCCTTCTAACCCTGCGGTGCACCATGAATGAACCTTGAAAACACTGTGCTCAGTGATAGAAGCAAAGGAGCCCATACCTTGTATGGTTCTCTATCTATGATTTGTCCAGATTAGTTGTAGGTGTCAATCATTCCCATCGAGTCAGAGCAGACTCATAGATGACCTTTCAGCAGGTTTTCAGAGGCTGTAAATCACACAAAAAGAGGTTGTTAATCTTTCTCTGGGAGAGCATCTGATGGATCTAAACTGCCCACTCTTGGATTCAACACCTCTGCTGAGTTGTTGCTGTTGTTGTCTCGCTTGGTCATTGGCAGGAAAGTAGATAACCCAGAGGTCTCACCTCTCTGATGGTTCAAATCCAGCCCCTACTCCGAGGGAGAAAGATGAGCAGTCTCCTCCCATGCAATTTACAGCCTTCAAAACCCACTGGAGCTCTGAGTCCGTTCCAACTCGACAGCAGTGGGTCCCAAACCTTAGCTTCCTCATCTGGGATAAAGGAGTTCTTTTATTTTTGTTGTTGATTATGATGTTCTTGTTAGGTGCCATCAAGTCAAGTACAACCTGTAGTGACACTATGAACAACAGATCTGATCCCTGTTCTATCCTGCACCATCCTCACACTTCCTGACACACCAGAACCCGTTGCGGCTGTCAGTGTGTCAGTCCACCTGGTTGAGGATCTTCCTCTCCTTTACCGACCCTCCACCCTTCCCAGCATCATGTCCCTCTCTGAAGCCCCTCCTAGCAACATAACCAAAGTATGTGTGGAAGCCTCATCATCCTTGCCTCCAAAGAGCTGCACTTTCTCCAAAACATACCTGTTTGTTCTTTTGGCCATCCATAGGATGTTCCGTGCTCTTCTCCAACACCACTGAACGACATTCATTCTTCTTCTGCTATCCTTATTCATTGTCCAGTTCTCAGATGCACAGCAAGTGATCGAAAAGACCATGGCCTGAATCAGATGCACCTTAGTCCTCAAGCTCACATCATTACTTCTCAATAACTTGGAGAGGTCCCTATCCACAGACTTTCCCAGTGCAATCAGTCTCCTGATTTCCTGATTGCTGGTACCAAGGGATAAAAGGAGAGCAGGGGGGAATGTTGACTTTGCCTTTTAATGTTGTTATTGTTGTTGCAGCTGAGTCCCCTGCAACTCATAAAAATGCCATGCACAGGAGCACAAAATGTTGTCCAGTTCTGGGCCTCATCACCACCATTCATATGCCCGAGCCCACTGTTGTGTCATTGTGTGTTTTGAATGCCTTCCAATGTAGAAGGTTCATACTCCAGCATTGTATCTGACAGCATACTATGGTGATCTATAGAGTCTTCGTTGGCTAGTCCTTAGAAGGAGGTTGTCAGGCCTTTCTTCCTTGTCTTTATCTAGAAACTCTGCTAAAACCTGCCCACTACAGGTGACCCTGCCAGGATTTGAAATACTGGTGGTCTCCAACATGGTGATAGGGAGACAGAAGTAGCGTAAGTTAACACCTGCTGCCCATCAATACACCCCAGTTCTCTTCCTTCCTCTCCTTCTCCTTGAAAGCCTGTCAGTCATCATAGCCAGCATTTCAGCGCAGCCCATTTCCGCTGGTGTAACTCAGCCTCACGATGCTGCTAATGAGGGCCCTTTGGCTGCAGGAGCCCAAGGTTACTTCCTCATTAACACAGCCTCCTTGTCAGGCGGAGCCAGCCCAGCCTGGCCAGGCCTTTCTCAGCTCCTCCACTCCAAAGACATACCACCTTTGCAGGACCAGAGTTACTGGGGAAGGCAGGAAGAGGAAGAGCTGTCAAGTCCAGTCATGCGAGAGGCTCAGAGCTTCACACGCTCCACCTGGTGGCTCCTGCCAATGTGGGCGGCCTTTTTTTTTTGGCCATTTTCAAGTTTGTGGTAAATCAGCTGTAGAAGTTCCAGGGTACTCACCGAAGAAAGACACTGTTTACTTTCTTGATCAACCTTCAGAGCTCTCCTTTCCCCAATCGATCCCCCTGCTTGTTTCTTTGTTGTCTTTTCATCCTTAGGGTCCTTCTGAGATCCTTTGGGGAGGTGAAATGTGTTTTTGAGAGTGTGGCAGCAAGTAGAACTCTAGCTGAGGTCCAGGTCTGGGAATCGCCGGCCATGTGAACTCGAGCAGGATCAGAGCCTCACTTCTCTCTAAATGGGTTCAGAATGCATGTGCTTGGAGGGTTAGGAGAGACGCAAGTGAAGCCCTGGCCCTTTGCACACTGGTTGGGAGCTTAAGAGATGGGCCAGTGGAGCCCTTGGCCCATCCACAGACTTTCGGGAAACTGCATATACGTGGTTCTGAGGTTTCTCTCCTCCCTGACACCTCCTCATACCTGCATTCATTCACGCACAGCCTGGTTCACTTTGCCATTTCTTATCTCTTGAGCAGATTCATGGTCATATTCTGGGCTCTGCGAAGACTTGGTTTGCTGCCTCAGAATCCTAGCTCATCTTTTACTTGTAGGAGGTTACTTGATGCCCGCTCACCCTTCTGCCTCATCCCTCCCTCCCTCCCCTCATGTAATATGTACAGAGAAAGCATCTGTACCTGGTGCTTTTCTTGGAAGTGCAGAGGTGGTCCTGAGGGAGGCAGAGTCTAGAGACAGTGGTCATATTTACTATACCACATACATGCAAACTCCATTTTACTGATACCTGGGGCCCTAAGCAGGTTGCTGGCATTGTCGTGTGCCATCAAGTCAGAACCACCTCATACCTGATCCTCCTTGTGGAAATGCCGGGGGGGGGGGGGGGCACAGCTATGGGAAAGGTCCAGCTAAGACTCATACTGTAAGGGCTTTGCCCGACCATCTCTTTAGAAAGACCTTCTTTCTCCAATTTTGTGACCTTAGTTTCAGGATGAAAATGCAAAAACTCAAACTCATTGTCCCTGAGTCAGAACTGACTCATAGCTGACCCTGCAGCAGGTTTCCTGAGGTAAATCGCACAAGAGAAGTTCTACACTGTCATCAGGAGTCAGGTCAACTCAACAACAACGAATGGGCTTGTCTGGCTGTTTGTTTGTTTGTTTGTATTGATGGATCCGAAGATTGGGATGTTTCAATTGGTAGACCCCAACTGGCAAAGATAGAAGTAGGTAAGTAAGTTAATAAGTCCCAGGGAGCTCTGATGGCCTACTGGATAAGCAGTTGTGCTGTCAACCCAAAGGCAGGTGTTTTGAACCCACCAGCTTCATTGTGAGAGAAAGATGGGTAATCTCCTTCTGTGCAGTTTATAGCCTCTGAAAACCACTGGAGGGTCATTTATGCATTAGTTTCAACTCGACGGCACAAAACAACAACAAGAGCTTTGGTGGCCTGTTCTATAGAGTCGTGCTGCTAAGCCAAGGGTCCTACCTCTTTGGTGGCTCAAAACCAGCAGTGGATCGAAGGGAGAAAACGGACAACCTCCTCTTGTGCGATTTGCAACCCAGTGGAAGGTCAGCTATGAGTCAGTTTCTACTGGGTGGCAATGAGTGTAAATCCTGGGAGAGACTCATTACAATTTGCCCTTCCGAGTAGTGGCCAAAATAAGCCTCAGGGCCTGAGCAGATCCAAGGGCAGGTAAGATCATCTTCGCCTCCAAGACGGACCATTCCCATCAGGTTTCTGAGATTATAAATCTAAACAGGAGCAACATTGCCTTCTCTTTCTTACAGGGAGAAGTTGGTAGATGTGAACCAATGACTTTTTGTTTAACAGCACAGCCAATAACCTTCCATTAGTCGTCTAGTCTTTCAGTTAACAGAAGACTGGCTGGTTCTTTCAATCCAGTTTAGCACTTGTTGCCAGTCCCGCCACCAGGAGGCAGTGTGGGCTCCTCTGGTTTTCCTCTGGGGCTCTCCCAGCGCCTTGAAGCTTCCCAACCCGAGGCTTGGGGACAGAAGAACCAGAAGCTTCTTAGAATGGCCCCAGAGTTTTGGGGGCCTTGGCAGGTGCTGCTCTCTTGGATGACAAACAGGGCTTTCCCAGGCAACTCATTAATTCTTTTTTTTTTTTTACCTTTAATTATTTACCTCTGAATTTAAGAACCGTAATGGATTGACATTGGTCTCTGACCCCACAGAAATATTGGACAAACAAGATGTAGGTCTGTGGGGCAATTGCCTTCTTTTTGATCTCCTGGGCTGATTACTATTGATTATCTGCTGCGCACTTTGTTAATTTCCTTTTGACGGTCTCTCTTCTCCGAGCAGTTCCTAGGAAGGGTTTGGTTTTGTTCTTTTTTAATTTTTTTTTTTTTTTTTTTAGATTAAGGCACTAAACAAACCCGTCATTCTATAGAGAATTCATCCAACTCTCCCAAAGTCAGCTCGCAGGCAAGTGCTATGGAAGCACTAACCCATCGGTAAGACCCCCTTGCCATTCCAGCTTCAAGGCAGCTGTTGCTGCTGCTGATCTGAGCTTTCATTGGGCTGACTGACCCCCAACTTGTGAGGACCCAAACACAACAGAAAAGCATGCTCCCGAGTCCTGTACTATCCTCATGACTGGTCGTAGACAGGACTGCTGTGATCCTAGCGTTTTCATTGACTCATGTCTGGAAGTAGATTGCCAGCCCTTTATTCTCAGTCTTTGCCTTGCTGAAACCCTTGTTCAGCATCATAGCAACCACGTTCGTGAACGTCCACTGACAGCCAGGGTATGGCTGTGCCTGAGGGGCATTGGCCAGAAATCAAAACCGGACCCAAGCAATCTTTTCTGTTGCTTGAGGCTAATTACAGTGCACCTGAAATTAATAATCATTTTGCAATAACAGGTAATGTTTCATTTGTTCTAGCTCCAGTGCTAAGTACTTCTCAAGTTTTATCTCTCATCAGTTACTCCCAACAAATCTATGGAAGTGATTCTGACTTTTTTCCCCCGAGAGTTTTTAACATCCCAAGTGCAAGTTTCAAGCATGGGAGGCTTTGGGGCATCAGAACTAATTTTCAAACCCAACATGTTTCCTTTTTATATTGGTGGGTTTTTTTTCCTAATTGTTGTTGCCTTTGCCAGGAAGTTTTAGCCCGCCTCTGCCCTCATGTCTTTAGAGACACCATCCTCAAACCAGCCTGTCCCCTCATCTATCATGTTTTATTCCTAGTGCAGTCCCTTAATTGGAATTATTTCTATCTGGGGCAACAAAATTCAAACATATAATTATGACCAGGATTGCAGGTCCAATAGAGACTGGTGTAATTTAGTCATCATTCAAACCTGCAGCGAAATTTACCCCTAGGATTCAACTTTCAGCTAAATAATAGGCAAGCTTAGAAGGAAAATAGAGGAGTTCTGGTAGCTACCTTGTTGATATGCTTAACCTTGTTGGTAGCATAGTCCATACCTCAGTGTACTGCTAACCATGCTGAGTTCTTCCAGCAGTTCAAATCCACCAGCAGCTCTGAGCACGCAAGAGAGGGAATCTTCTCCCATGCGATTTGCAGCCTCAGAAACCCAGTGGAGGATGACTGTGGGCTGTGAGTGACTCAGTAACAGGGGTTTGCATTTCTAAGGTGAATAACACCAGAAAGGCACTCACTCCTTGGAATAACAAACCATATACAATCAAAAGGGGTAGAGCTTCAACAGCAGGGGGAGATAGGATAGAGGCTTAATGGAAATAAGAACCACAGGGAGGAAATGGGAAGAGGCTCACAGGGTAGAGATTCTAATCAATGTCACAAAACAAAGATGTGTGTGAATGGTCAGTCGAATGAAATTTGCTTTGTCCACTTTCACTCAAATTGCCGTTTTAAAATAATAAAAGTATTACTTACACTTGTAAGCTCTTGGTCTCTCTCCTCCATACTAGGCTATGTGGAAGGCCTAGTCTGTGGTTCCATTGCTTTATTAGCTCAAAAAATGATCTGTTGAATGAACCCACCCATACCTTACCACCCACCCCTACCCCTTCCAGGGTGTCCATGGCAAGTCATTGAACCTACTGGAGCCTCAGTTTTCTCATTGACAACAATGAAGATAGTCCTTTGAACCTGCCCTCAGGTTAGCGTGAAAAGAAAACAAGATACTGTATAAAGTACCCAGCTCTTTCAGAGTGTATAGATTTATAGCAATGAAAACAGAGCGCTCTGTTAGATATTTGTTATGTGCCATCAAGTCAGACTGGACTCATTGCTGACCCTAGAGTGGGTTTTCAGAGGCTGTGAATCACAAGGGAGGGATTGCATATCTTTCTCCAAAAGGGCAGAGGGTGGATTCCAACGATCTGCCTTGGGGTTGGCAATGCAACTCCTTACCTACTAGAGCTTCCCATGCTGGATACTAAGGACGGGCATTCCTAGGCGATGCTGTGGGTAATGTGCACAGCTGCTAACCAAAAAGCTGGAGGTTTGAATCCCTCCTAGAGGTGTTAGGAAAAAATACTTGGTGATATCTACTCAAAAAAAGGAAAAAAAATGAGCCACGAAAGCTCTGAGGAGCTGAGTTCTACTTTGACGCACACAGGGCACCATAGGTCAGAGTTGACTCCACAGGACGTCTAGTTTCAGACACTCAGGACACACTGAGCCCTCAAGAGGGACTGTTGTGCCAGATTTGCCTCCTGACATTTTCAGGACAATGATAGATGGTCACCAGCCAAGTGTGGATCGAGTCCTGAGTTCTGGATCGAGTGAAGTGTAAACCGATAAAACTTTAAAGTAAAGTGCAAACATTTTTTGTTTTGTTTTGTTTTCATCTTGACTTTGAAATGGAAAAGAGGAAAAGTGCAGGAGTCTCAAAGATCTGCGAAAGCAAAATACCTCCTAGCTGTCTGCCACCAGAGTCAGGGATCCAGGACTCGCAAGAGGGAGGCGGGGGTGGGAGCAGAAGGATCTCAAGGGTAAATCACGTGTGTTCAGATTCCTAAAGCTTCCGGTGCAAGGGCTGAGAAGTCATATTCTGAGTTTAGAAACTGCTTTTCAGGTTGTTGTTTTTCCTGTCGACCCCTGTCTCATGGTGACTCCACGCACAAGGAAGTAAACACTGCCTCTCGTCCCCACTGCTGTAGAGACAGAACCGACTCACAGCTCCAGCAGGGTTTTCAGAGGCCGTAAATATCTTTCTCCCTTGGCGTCACTGGTGCATTGAAACCACTAGGGAGGCACCGCCTTTGGGTTAACAGTGCTCCTCCCTGGAGTCTACACCATGGAAACTCCCAGAAACACGGCCAGGTGCTGCAGTATCCCCACCACCCGTTCCAGATAGGGCCACTGTGATTCGTGGGATTCCCACTGGCTCTTTTTCTATAATCACTCACCAGGCCTCTTCCTTATACTCTGCCTTAAGCTGGTGTCACCTGTAAAATGGAGAGAGAATTAAAATCAGAAAACCAAACCCACTGTCAACAGTCGATTCTGACTCAAAGCAACCCTGCATTGGGTTTCCTGGAACCAGAAATCCTTAAGGGAACGGACTGCCTCGTCCTTTTCATATGCAGCACCTGGTGGACTCAACCCATCAGCCTTTTGGTCCACAGCCACACACATCACTCACTATGCCACCAGAGCTCTTAGCACTAATGAAAAGCCACTGGCATGTCCCATCATGTGGCTGGCTGTTTGTCATTCTGTGGTGTCTCACTTGGTTCTCTGGTGCGCAAAGCTATGCACTGGTACTTCACATGCCCAAGCTTACCCACGGTCTCAGACTAAAACAGATGAGGATGAAAGCCGGGACTTGACAGTCTACTTCTGAAAAACCTTCCGGATCACAACATACTATTGCCACAGAGTGCTGGGTTAGAGGGTGCTCAGAATGCAGCCATCCTGAAGAGGGCTCACGGCATGACCTGGCAAGGTTTTTTTGTTTTGCGTGCAATGACAATTCACAGTAACAGCTGTTATTCTTAAGTACATGGTAGGTCAATCTCCTGTGTCGACTCAGCTCCCTGAGCCATGACATCTGGCTCCACCATGTCTTGCTGTCTGTCCCTGGTAGTGTAGTCCGTAAGGAGTTGTGATGTGAATCCAAAGGCAGTGCCTTCTCTGGTGGTTTGAATCCACCAGCAGCTCCACAGGTAAAAGATGTGTGATCTCCTCCGGTAGTGAGATTTATAAATGCAGAGCAAGATGGCTAATCTCTTTCTGTGTGATTCACAGCCTCTGAAAACCTGTTAGAAGGTCAGCTATGAGTCCGTTTCCATTCAATGGCAATGAGGTGATCTTCAGGGAAGGAGTTATCAATCAGCACATCCCCTGACAAACTGTGCCATCAAAGCATCAGCCTCTGAAAACTTATTGGGGGATCAGCTATGAGTCGGTTCCTATCCATTCATTCTCTGAGCCTCAGTGCCCTTCTCTGTAAAATGGGCCTAAGAATTGGAACCTGCTCACAGAGTTGCAGTGAGGCTTACATGAATGAGTTTATGTGAAGAGCTGAGGGTAGTGTCTGGCACTGAAAGAAAGAATGCTTGGCAGCTATTATTATTACAAGAAAACTATTATTATTGGGAATCTGAAGTTGCTTACAAAGTGGTGGCTGGAAAACTTGCATCCCCCATAGGCAAATGTATTTGCATATAAGTAGACCTCTGCTTGCTGATGTTCTTAGCTCCTGCCTCCCCTGCAAGCAGAGACCACAGCAAAAGTGTGTTCCCTCTTTTGACTAATTGAAGAGTCTTTTTAAAGCAACAATAAATATACCTGGGTTTCTATGGAAACAATTATCTAATTAGGTTTCTCCCTTAATCAAAGGAGTCCAAATTTAGGAACTCTTAGTATGATTCCTGATTGAGGCCATGTGTGGTTTCTCTGCGCTACCCCAGGAATCCCGGAGAAGTTGACATCTGCCAACCTCCCTGCACGTTTTTTCATTAAAGATTATGGCGGCAGGCTGGGTCCTCGGCAGCCAGGCTCATTTTCCTGGCAGCCTTGCTCAGCTGATAACTGTTTCCCTCTGGTAGCCCCAGCAGACAGAGGCAGCGCTGGAACCCAGATCTCGTTTCCCTTGATGGCAGCTTCTCAAAGGACCCAGGAGGCAGGGAAGTCGCTGTCTGCTAGTTCCTGACCTGCAATGCTCAGTGTGGCCCCACTTAGATTGCCTGTAACATGTCAGAATGTGATGAGGCTGATATTTGGAGTCTGCTATCAACACAGTCCCTGCAAAATGCCATTTCCAGCACCTAATACCTGTCTGGGGAGAGATCAGAACATTTAGTTTTAATCTTAAAGGTCATTCCGGAATTCATCCTAATAATGGAGCCCATATCCAGGCAGGAAGGCCAGGGAATCTCACCACAGGGCCTCCTTTTGCAAAGTGAGGCATGAGGGGGTTGTGCCCTGGTGCAGAGAAATGATAGGGACCAGCCACTCTCTGTCAAGGTGACCCTGGGATGCCAGGTGGGGGAGTCAGGCTGGGGCTGCTTCCACTGCAGATCAACCCTGCTGCACCGCAGCTGGAGGCCGGGATGTCTGCACACGTGCACTTACCGAGCACAAACGCATCATGTGCCAAGGCCCAAGGCAGGCCCTGGAGATTGGGGATATTGACACACTCTGTATCGTCAAGGGGACAACACTCAAGGAGACAGAGAAATGCCAGGAGGTGACTCCACCTCGGAAACAGCTGACCATGTGATCTGAAGGCAAAGAAGGCTATAAGATACCTGAAGAAATCGGGGAAAGCTTCCTGTAGGCAGTGGGTCTGAGCTGGGTGCTGGCTCAGTGCTAGGCACTTTCCAGTAGGCAAACTTGATGAGTGGTTGCTGGCTGAGAAAGACCTGGAAGGAAGCATGACAGACTTGGCCTGGTGAGATGAGAGGTGGGCTATGAATGTGATGTCATCATGAAGCCAAATAAATGAGATGAGAAACTATGTCACAGTGAGGCCCTCACCTGCGGACTGCAGGGCCATTGAGGAAAGCTAGTAGGAGATGCCAGCTAAGGGACTTCTTGCAAGGAATCAGCTTATGTGATTAAGGGGCCCCGGAAGGCAAGCCTGAAATGCATAGGACAGGCCATCGGGAAGGCAAGGCTGAGACTCTTGGGAAAGAGGAAGCTGCTTTCCACAGGCAGAATTCCTTCTTCATTGATGAAACTTTTGCTCTACTCGTAAGGCCTTTCAGCTGGTTACATCAGGCCCACCCAGACTGATTAGGATGCTCTCTCATAAAGTCAACTGATAAGGGTCTTTAAACAGATCTACAATATACCTCCATAGCAACAACTAGAGAAGAGTGTGGTTGAGTAACTGGGAGTTGGTCTCGCCAAGTTGACTCATAAACCTGCCTGTCACAGAGGGAGTCTAGGCAAACATGTTTTCTGCAGACCCTCCTCCTCTCTCCCTGGACAAGTGACACGCTGAGTCATTCCAGTGGCTGTTCGTGCCCTAGAGAGAGAGTCATAGATTAAAGAAGGGTTTTGCTGGGATTGAAAACCAGGTTCCAGTTAGCCTATTCCAATAAATAGTGAGCCTGTTACAAGAAATAGTGACCCATGTGCATCAGAGAAGAACAAATGAGGATTAATGGCTATTTTTTTTTTTTAGTAGATCACCAGGCCTTTCTTCCTAGGCACCTCTGGGTAGGCTCTAGCCTCCAGCCTTTCTGTTAGCAGTGGAATGAGTTAACTGTTGTATCACCTAGGCCTCCAAGTATACCTCTGGTTTTGTTCACAGGTGACCATCTGGTGCCAACTCATGGTGACCTTGTGTATCACAGAATGAAATGTTGTCCAATCTTGGGACATTTTCACCATTTTTGGCACACTGGAGCCCGTTGTTAGAGATTAACCCTGTGGTAACTCCATCCCACACCAGTCTAACTCTGGTGGCTTCTGTATCTTGGAGACCGGTGGTGGTTATTGGTTGTCATCTGGTTGATTTTTTAACTTCTGGCTGTTCCCTATCTATGTACCATTCTAGCCATTCTTTAATGATCTTCAGCAGAATTTTGCTTGCTGTGATGTTAATGATACTGTTTTATAGTTTCCCCACTCTGTTGGATCACTCTTTGTGGGAATGGGAACAAGTATGGGTATCTTCCAAACCATTGACCAGACAGCTGTCCTCCAAATTTCCTGGCAAAGACTGCTGAGTGTATCCAGGGCTACATTTGTTAATTGAAACAAGTCAATTGGTATCCCATTGATTCCTGGGGCCTTATTTTTTTTCCAGTGCCTTCAATGCAGCTTCCACTTCCTCCTTCATTACCATTGGTTCTTGCTCATATGGTGTTGGTGGTTGTTGTTGGGTGCCAAAGAGTCCAGCATGACCCATAACTACCTTATGAACAACAGATCTAAACCCTGTTCTATCCTGTGCCATCCTCATGCTTCTTGAAACACAGAGGACATTTCAGCAGTCACTGTGTCAATCCACCTGGTTGAGGATCTTCCTCTCTTTCACCAACCTTCTACCTTTCCAAGCATCATGTTCCTTCAACATGGATTGCATTTCAATGTCAAGAAAACAAAGATTCTTACCAGAATCATGATAGATAGAGAAAAGATTGAAAATATCAACTTCATTTTACTTGGATCCACAATTAATACTTTTGGTAGCAGCAGTCAGGAGACATATTGCACTAGGAAAGTCTGCAGTTAAGGGTCACTCCATATTATTGAGGAATAATGATGTGAGTTTGAGGACTAAGGTGCATCTGATTCAGGCCACGGTCTTTCCAGTCACTTGCTATGCATCTGAGAATTGGATGATGAATAAGGATGACAGAAGAAGAATTGATGGTTTTGAGTTGTAGTGTTACAGAAGAGCACTGAACATGGACGGCCAACAGAACATACAAATATATCTTGGAGAAGGTGCAGCCAGAGTGCTCTTTGGAAGCAAAGATGATGAGGCTTCACTTCACATACTTTCAGCATCTTGCTAGGAAGCACCTATTTCTTGGAGACGGACATGATGCTTGGAAGGGTCTGTGAAGGAGAGAAAGATCCTTGACTAGGCAGATTAACACGGTGACTGTTGCAATGGGCTCTAATGTGTCAGGAGGTATTACGATGGCACGGGCTAGGACAAGATTCAGATCTATTGTTCATAGGTTCACTATGGATCATACTGGACTCGACGGCACCTAATAACAAAAACTAACAGTCAGCACTAACTCACTTCACAGGACAGAGTACAAGTGCCTCATAAAATGTTCTATGCTTTTTTTTAATTTTTTTAAGTGAAAATTTACAAATCACATTGACTTTCATTCATTCATTTGGAAGCATTCAATTCCTAAACATCATGTCTCTGGAAACTCTGTGAACTTTGATAAATGACAATAGTTACAGAAAGGCTGTAGGCCTTTTGTTCATAGGGTCACTATGAGCCCAGCTCAATATGACTAGACAACTATAACAACACCCATTCATATACATTGTTTCACAATGTGTCACTATGAGAGCCTGCAACTCAACGGCACCTAACAACAACAACAACACTTTGTATATATTCATTCAACAGTGATTAATATAATTCATTACATGTTTCATCAAACTCTTTTGTTTTTTTATTTGATGATTGGTTTTTGGTTACCCATGGTGAATAGTGTTTGGTGGAGCTCCCCGATTAAAACAAGCTTGGAAGCAGGAGTGGCATCCACTTCTGAAATAGCTTTCCTCCAGAAACCCTATGAACTTTGGAGATACGATGAAAGTTATACAAGTGTTCAGGTCTTTAGTTCATAGGATCACTATGAGTCGTCTACAACTCGATGGCACTTAAAAACAACAACAACTAGTTTAGTTACAAAATTCAAATACAAATTTGAACAAATTCTCTAAATTTCCCTCTCCCCCATCCGTCAAATTGTACAACATGATGATTAATCCCCTCCCCCTTTCCCTTCACATCCACATCCCTCTGCTTCCAACCTCTGCCACCCCTCCTGGATCCTTATATTCATTCTACAATAATTTTATACAATATTTATCCTTGTGGGACTGAGTTAGTTCAGTCAGCATAATGCTCTCTAGTCCCTCCCAAGTTAGGTAATAATTTATAAAATCATTGCTCCTGCATGCTACATATTCCATTGTATGAATGTAACATGATTTCTCAGTCCATTCATTTGTGGTTGAACATTTGGGCCATTTCCATGTTCTTGCTATGTTGAATAATGCTGCTATGAACATTGGTGTACAAATCTCAGTTTGTGCCTCAGTTCTCATATTCTCAGGGTATATTCCAAGTAGTTGAATAGCTGGGTCATATGGAATTTCTATGTTCAGCTTTTTGAGGAAGCACCAAATTGCCTTCCAGAATGGTTGCACCATTTTATGATCCCACCAACAGTGTGTAAGAGTTCCTTTCTCTCCACATCCTCTCCAACATTTATGACTTGCTGCCCTGTTAAACTTTGTTTCTGTTACTGGAGTAAGATAGTACCTCATCGTGGTTTTGATTTGCATCTCTCTTACTGCCAGTGATTTGGGACATTTCTTCATGTGTCTGTTTGCCATCTTCCTCTGTGAAAATTCTTTCCATGTCTTTTGCCCATGGGTTATCAGTCTTTTTCTTGTGGAGGCCCAGGAGTATTCTGTAAACTTTTATAACACTCTTGTCTGAGATGGTATTACCAAATGTTTGTTCCCAGTCAATAGGTTTTCTTTTCACCCTATTGGGAAAAGTTTTTTATGTGCACAGGCATTTAATCTTTATTAGACCCCATACATCAATTTTATCCTCTTCAGATTGTACATTTCTGGTTGTATTTGGTTGTACCTCGGACTAGAGCTTCTAAGCTTGATCCCAGTCTGTCTCTTACGAATGTTAAGGTTTGGGGCTTTACTCCCAGGTCTCTGATACACCTTAAGTTGATTTTTGGTATGGTGTGAGATGTGGATCCTGTTTGCCAGCACCATTTGTTGAAGAGGTTGTCATTTCCCTGTTTGGTAGATTTTATTTCCTTGTCGAATATCAGTTGACCATGGATAGCTGGGTCTATTTCTGGGTTCTCAACTCAGTTCTACTCATCTATGTGCCTGTCTTGTACTAGTACCATGTTGTTTTGGTTACTACTGCTGTGTAGTAGGTTTTGAGGTCAGGGAGTGCTATGCCTCCAACCTCATTCTTGTTTCTCAGAAGTATTTTTTTTTTTATTCAGGGTCTCTTGCCTCTCCAAATAAATTTGATCATTTCCCTTTCAATCTCCTTGAAAAATGAATTTGGTATCTGGCTTGGGATTGCATTGAACATGTAGATTGCTTTTGGTAGGATTTTCATTTTCACCATGTTAAGTCTTCCTATGCATTATCTTTCCCATCACTCAACTTACCTATTACGTTTTTCTCCCACCTCCTGCCCTTCTCATCCCTGTAAAGCCCACCATGAATGATTCCATCTGTGTGTAAGCCTGTCTTTATATGCTATAATCTGTACAGAAGCAGATTGCCAGGCCTTTCTGCCGCAGAGCCATCGTGTAGCTTTGAACTACAGACCTTTCAGACAACTCTTGCAACACCAGGGCTGCTGAGACCTGTGGGACTGGCTAATAATTAACAACATTAAGGAGGCGGCCACAATGCTGCCTCCTCCTGCTGCTAACTGTGTAGTTAATATTTTCTCAGCCGGGAGGTGCTGTCATTTGCTTCAAGGTCAGCTGTAGTTTGGGAGACGCCAGTGTGAGTTTTGCATGTGGCGTTTGAATGAGCCGTTCTTCATGGAGACAGTGGTAATCTGTAGCACGTTCTTCCTCAATCGTAAGTCCTCTGTAAGCACATGGGGCATAAGCCTCACACTGGGCCAAGCCAGGCATGGTGATTTGGCACCTTGAATGGACTGCAAGAAAATCAAGCTCGAAGAAGGAGCCACTGTAAGCGCATTTCATTTTCATCTGCCATTTGCGGAGAAAGGCCACTCTGCTTTGCATCTAAATAACCCAGTGCCCGTTTTTAAAAAATGTGCTCACTCACTCCTTTTCTCGACTCACTAAATCAGGATAAAGGGGAAAAGAAAACCCACCTTTGTAGACAGCACTGCCTGCACAATTTGCACACCCTGTAATTCTCACATAACCCTGGCACTCCCCCCACCCCCATCCAGCACACACACACTTTTGCAAGGCATTTAGTAGAAGGATGTTATGCTGACATCTCATATTGTAACAATATTGTTACTATACAGAAGTATGCCAAGGTGAATTTTCTAGTAAACAGTGAAGGGCCGTTAGGAGTGCTGTGAAATTACCCATTTCTACGCTAACGAACAGCATACATTTAGGGATAAGAGTCAACATTTTTAATCATGTTCTTCTGCTCATTAATTTCCAGCTCTTGACACTGCCACCCTGAGACTGACACTGCATTAGCCACGCTTTGCTGATGGATCTCAACGTGGCAGTTTTCAGTTTCCTTCCTGGAAGCAGTATTGCTCCACAGTTAAAACTCCCCGGCGTTGGACTCAAAACTTCTAGATTCAAGTCTCTGACCTTGAACCTGGGACTTTCTTGTACTTTGGCTGCATTAATAACAGTCATAATATATGTTAACCTACATATTGCAGAGTGTCAGTTTGAGGACTAAGATGTCTCTGAGTTAGGCCATAGTCTTTGATTACTTGCTATGCATCTGAGAGCTGGATAATGAATAAGGATGACAGAAGAAGAATTGATGCCTTTGAGCTGTGGTGTTGGAGAACAGCACTGAACATCCCATGGATGGCCAAAAGAATGAACAGATATGTCTTGGAGAGGGGGCAGCCAGAGTGCTCTTTGGAGACAAGGATGATGAGGCTTCACCTCACATACTTGGGGACATGTTGCTAGGAGGGGCTATTCCTTGGAGAAGGATATGATGCTGGGAAGGGTGGAGGGTTGGTGAAGGAGAGGAAAACCCTCAACCAGGTAGATTGCCACGGTGACTGCTGCAGTGGGCTCTTGTGTGTCAGGAAGTGTGAGGATGGTGCAGGACAGAACAGAGTTCAGATCTTTTGTTCAGAGGGTCGCTAAGAGGTGTACTTGACTCAATGGCACCTACCAGCAACAACAACAACATACAGCACACAGCATGTGCCAAGCAAATTATAAGTAACTCTTCTAATACAGTATTATATTATACTATAATAGTATTCTATATTAATTATAATAACTCTTAGAATCTTTACATTGACAACACAATGAGATGAGCACAAATGCAGTACCGCCCAGACTGTTCTTGTTCACACAGTCAACTCCACCTGGTTTCCAAGACTGGGAAATCGCAACAGGAGGAGACAGCCCATCTTCCTCCTGAGGCTATTGGATTCAAAACACTTGAAACTTTTAGGTTTGCAGTGCAACTAACTACAGACTGCGCCATCAGAGCTCCCTCCATTATCTTATTATTATTATTATACAGAAATTAAGTTAATCATAGAACAGAGTTTAGGTCTTTTTGCAAAGCTTACTCTGAGTCATATTCGACTCGACAACACTTAACCACTACTAAATGAGACTAGTGCTGTTATATCTGGAGGAACATTCTTCCACTTTGCACATCACTCTTTGTCAATGTGCTGTATGAGGTAACCGGGCTACACTATGATGCTGTCCCTGTGCCATGGGGATATCAAATACCATAATGGTTTCCCATTGTGGACAGTGTTTGGTGGAGCTCCCAGTTTAAGGCAGGTTGGGGAGCAGGAGTGGCATCCACTTCCTTAACCATATACCTCTGGAAACTCTATGAACTCAGAGAAACAATGATAGCTATGGAAAGGCATTAGGTCTTTTGTTCACAGAGTCGCTATGAGTCAACCTCACCTTGATGGCAATCAACAACAATAACAATTCTTCTTATTATTCCTTGATCCTAGCTAGAAAACCAAGACATCAGGAAGTTAAATAACGACCCCACTGTTTCATATCCTGTCAGCGGCCAAGATGGCCTTAAGTTTAGAGTGTCTTAACTATAGAATCTCTGCTCTTGACTATTAAGGTGGGGACAGTAATTGATATGTAATTACTTTTTATAATAGAAATTGTAATTTATATGATTCTGACCCGTGGTGACCCCATGTGCCTCAGAGTAGAAGAACTGTGCTTCATAGGGTTTTAATGGCTAATTTCTTAGAAGTAGATCACCACCAGGTCTTTTCTCTGAGTCACTTCTGGGTGGACTTGAACCACCAACGTTTTCATTAGCAGCTGAGAGCACTTACCATTGTACCAATCTATGATGCTTCTTAACCATGATACTCCGATTTATTTAAGCATCACCTTTCTATCCCTAAAATAACAAATGTACTAATGCTGGCTCTTGGGATTATTATAAGGCTTAAATATTTGAGCAGGTGCACATAAAATGCATAGTGCTTTGCCTGGAACACAGTTATGAGCTCAGTTAATGCTGTTTCTGTAACAGCTACATTGTAGGCCCTCTGTCTTATACAACTTTAAGGGCATCATTCACGTGGAATGCAGAGTGGTGATCCAGGGACCTTCCACCATATATCCTAGGTGACTGGCACCCCTTAGAGTGGGGCCACACAACAGCCATGTTGACCAGCATCTTTGGGTGTGGCTCAGAGGAATAAACGCTGGAGGCAGGGAGAGCTGTCAGGAATCTGGAGTAGCCTGTGAAAGAAGGAGAGGCCTGAGCCGGGGCAGTGTATGCAGAGAGAGCAAGAAAGTGCTAGTGCAGGTCAATCATCATCATCACCATCATCATCATCATCAGTGATTGTCCATTTCTGAAAGACCAGGCAGACTTGTACCTTGCCTATGGTCTCAGAAGCCAACCATGGCCGTCAGTCGCAAGAGCCAGGTTTCCTTGCAGCACCGAACCTGAACCAAGCTGACAGCCATCACGTTGATTCTGACTCACAGCAACCCTGAGCTATAAAGTAGACTGTTCTGTGACATTTCCTTGGCTCTAATTTCTGCAAAAGCAGATCACCAGACCTTTCTTTCACAGTGCTGCCTGCTGTACTGGGTTGCTTCAAAGAGCCAGGCTGTCCTTTGGTGATGCTGATGTTGGTACATGCTGTCAAATCAACTACAACTCATAGTGACCCTGTGAATAACAGCTCTAAACCTTGCCCCTCCTCACTATCTCTTGCCAACCTCACTATCTCTGACACATCTGACCCATTGCCACAGTCACTGGATCAATCTATTTCATCCAAGGTCTTCCTCTCCTGCACTGTCCCTCCACCCTTCCAAGCATGATGTCCTTCTCCAAGGACTGGCCCCTCATAATAACATGCCCAAAGGATGTCAGCTAGAGCTTCAAAATCCTTGTCTCTGAGGAGCAACCTGATCTCACCCTCTCAAGGCCAGTCTTGGACTAATTATGGCTGTTGTTGTGTCCAGTTGAGTCAACTACTGCCCATAGCGACCCTATGAACAATGCCTCTGAACCCTGCCCCATCCTGAGCCAACCTCACCACCTCTGACACATCTGACCCCATTGCCACAGTCTCTGTTTCCATCCATCTCATCCAGGGTCTTTCCCTTCTGTTCTGACTCTCTACCCTTCTAAGTATGATGTCCTTCTCCACGGACTATTCCCTCCTGGTGACATGCCCAAAGGTTATGAGACGGAGCTTCAAAATCCTTGCCTTCAAGGACCAAACTGATTTCATCCTTTCCAGGACAAACCTATTTGTTCTTTTGGCAACCCATGATATATTCAATACTCTTCTCCAGCACCACAACTCAAAGACATAAATTCTTCTTCTGTCATATTTATTCATTGTCCGGCTCTCAGAAGCATAGCAAGCAATTGAGAAGACCATGGCTTGGATCAGGAACACCTTAGTCTCTAAAATGACATCATTGCTCTTTATCCAAGAGTGATAATTGTGGATCCAAGCAAGGTGAGATTGTTAACAACTTTAATCCTTTCTCCTTTCATGGCATCTGTTGTTCTTAGGTGCCATCAAATTGAATATGATTCATAGTGACCCTGTGAACAGCAGATTGGAAACTTGCCTGTGCCATGCCGTCCTCACAGTCTGAAATGCCTGAGCCCGTTGTGTAGTCAGTGTGTCCATCCAGCCCCCTGAGGGCCCCTCTCTTTTGCCGGCCCTCTACTCTTCCCAGCATGATGTCTTTTTCCAATGACTAACCCTTCGTGATAACATGACCAAAGTATGTGAGATGAAGTTTCACCATCTTTGCCTCTAAGAAGCACCCTGGTAGAGCTTCAAAAGTAAGCAACTGTGAGACTTCGAGCAAAATTATAACATGAAGCCTTTGTTTATAAATTAAAAATTTCAGAACAGCACTAAACCAAACACAAGCCCCTTCCCAACATGGGACCCTTGGAATAGACAGGTTGCACACCGAGACGTGAGTCCTGCCTCAGTGCTACTGTCCTTACTACAGTCCATGAGCTAGACATGGACAGACAGAGCCAACCTCAAATTGGGCCGCTTCCTCTGATTGATCAGTCTCCCATATCCCCCTATAGGAGCACAGCTGAAAGACACATAAATACGTGGCAGGCTGAAATAGATGGTTTGGGCTCCAACATGCATGGGGCAGGAAAGATAAATTGGGCCGCTTCCTCTGATTGACCAGTCTCCCATATCCCCCTATAGGAGCACAGCTGAAAGACACATAAATACGTAGCAGGCTGAAATAGATGGTTTGGGCTCCAACATGCATGGGGCAGGAAAGATAAATCTTTAAGCCCAAGTGAATTGTGATTAACCACAAATACTAAGGGGTGCTTCAGGGAAGCTGAAGTGGGTAAATTGAATTCATGGGGCAGTGGCTGAGAACTTTCAAGAACAGTTTCTGTCCGAGAAGATTGATGGATCACCAATGCTTGTAAGGTTTCCTTGTTCCTATATCAGGCAGTTAGAGTGATGATGGATGAGCTATGGCTTTCTGTCTGCATGAATTAAAGATGCACAGGGCCCAGGGGACCGGCATACACCCAGCACCAAGGGCTCCCTGTCGCTGTGCAGGACCCTGCAGCTGTCACAGTCACTGAGCCAGCCAGAAGCACCTTTCCCTGTGGAATGGCATCACCTTGGAGATCATGATCATACAGAGGTTCAAGCTTGACACACATGGACATACACTCCATCAAGCCTCCCTTCCCTCCCGCTCTTCAACCTACCTGGCCCCTGCCGGTCATCAGAACCTGTGGAACAAGGTCTTGACAAGACTACTTGGCCAGGTGACCAGGTTGTTTTCTGGCCTAATGCTAGAGGAATGGGACACTGGACATCCAGCTTTGATATGGGGATAAGTCTTAAATGATAAGAGCATTAGTTCATTGATTCATTCACTGAACAACTTCAAGGGGTGTGGTTTCCAAAACAGAAGTCTTGAGGACAGGAAGATGTTAGAAGTCTGGTGGGCAGGACTGTAGAAAGAGCAACCTCATTATTTAAAACCAGAACCAATCCCAGAGGCAGGGAAATTCATATCTGGTTACGTCACTCCCTGGTGAGGACCTGAAGCCGACCAAAAAGCCACCCCATTCCCATCAACCCACCGTGCAACTTCCTCCTCCCCCTTGCCGACCTCCTTTCCTCTGTTGCAGATCCAAACATCTTGCCTTTTCCAGCCTCTGAGCCTTTGCACCTGCTCTTCTTTCCATCTGGATCACACTCTCCAAGCAGGATGCTTCCTTGCTAGTCTAAAGTCCATTCCAAACACAGCACGGTCTACGTCACTAGCTCCTGGTCTTGATGAGCTTGGCTGCTTGTCCTTGTTACACTAAACCCTCAGTGCCTCTCGCAGTCCAGCAGTCCTCCACCTCACGTTCAGGTTCTCCGTCTTCTTGTCTTGTCCCCCATCCTTGCTCTCAGGGTAGGGACAGTGGTCATATTTCATGAACCCTCAGAGTTTAGTAAATGGTGAATGGTAGAGTTCTTATCTCTACATGAAAGATGCAGGGTCAATTTATGGCAAATGCACCTCATGTGAAACCACCCTCTGTCATAGGAGGCTTATGTTGCTGCCATTAAATTGAACTGGTTGCCCTGGAATTTCTAAACTGAACTGGACTAGAAAGAAACGCCTGGCAATTCTCTTCCAAAAGACATCCACTGGAAGCCATCTGGATCCTATCTGCAGTGATCATGGGAATGGTGCTGGACTAGGTAGCAATTTGATCCATTGTAAATGGGGTTGCCACAAGTGGGGGGCTACTTGGTGACTGTTGTTTGTTTTGGGGGGTTTCCATCTTTTTTTAAAAAAATGATATTTGAATGATTGTTTTTAGAGAATATGGATTTGCATTCATTCATTGTTACACATTTTCCTCCCTGACCAGCACTCCCCCCACACCCAGTTTGCTTTTCTCTTTGGGGGAAAAAAAAATCTTTCATTGTTATACGAATTACCCCCGGCCCGTCCACTTTACAATACAGCTCTTATTTTGGACTGTTATCATGCAAATAATACCTAATCATATATTTCATTTCAGTCATTCTCTCCTTCATCTGTTTCAATGCAGTGTATATTATTTATCCCCTCTTTTCTTAGTTTACCCCCAACTCAATGTCAGTCCTATTTTATAACAGTGGCATTGTACAGTATTTGTCCTTTTGTGACTGAAATATTTCACTCAGCGTAATGTCCTCCAGGCTCACCCATTTTGTATAATATTTCATTAGTTCCTTGTTTTTCAGTGCTGCATAGTATTCCATTGTGTGAATAGACCTCAGTTTCTTTAGCTATTTCTTTGTTGATGAGGGATACTGTTCTATGACACTGAGAGGTTTCACTGAGATGGTTCTGAGTCATGCTGGCCTGATCTACAACAGAATGAGCCCTTGCTGGTCCTGTGCCACTCTCACAATACTCATTGTCATAGCCACTGTGACAAGTCTATCACACTGAGGGGCTGCTTCTGTTTCTTTGAGACATGACTTCACCAAGCAAAATGTCCTTTTCCAGAGACTGGTCCCTGCTGACATGTCCAAAGTATATGGAATGACATCTTGTCATCCTTGCTTCGAAAGAGTAGTCTAACTGTACTCCTCCGCTCATTCTCCTGACTGCCCATGGTACATTTACACCACAATTCAAATGCATCAGTTCTTCCTCATTCTTCTTTTTTCATTGTCCCGCTTTTGCATGTACATGTTGTTGTGCATCATGCAATCAGAACCAACCAATAGCTGTCCCTCCAGTAGGTTTTCAGAGGCAGTAAATCACATGGGAGGAGATTGCCCGTTCTTGTCCTGCGGAGTAGCTGGTGGGTTCCAGCCACGTGCCTTTGGTGTTGCGGAACAGCTTCTTACAACATCCTAGCTTGTAGTGAGCATACCTTAGCAATCAAAGTGGTGTCTTTGTCATCTAGTACTTTAGAGAGGTTCTTTGCAGATTTGTCCAGTGCAATCCATGATTTGGTTTTCTGCCTGCTGCTTCCATGAGTGTTGATTGTGGACCCACAGAACATTAAATCCTAGACTTGAATTTCTTTGCCATTTATTATGATTTTATTTGTCTAGCTGTGAAGATGGTGATGGTGGTGTGTACCGTTGAGTTGGAACCAAGCATAGCTGACCCTACACCAGCTTTTCTGAGGGAGTTAATTGCATGAGATAATATTGCCCATCCTTCTCCCAGTAGCAGGTGGCCTCAAACAGTGTGCCTTTCATATTGCAGTTCAGCTTCTTACCATCTATACCAAGGCTGGTCTTTGATCTTCACAAGTAAGTTACACAGCAAATATGACTAACTGAAGTTTATCCTCAACTGCAGAAGTATTCCAGGTACCCCTTAGAGAGCTTCCCCTCACCAGATAATTCCCTCCCCCTGGCTTTATCATTTAACTGTTTATTGTTTGGGGGTGTTTGTTTGTTTGTTTGTTTGTTTTTCTCTTCTTGTGTACCATCAAATCAGATCCAAGTGGTGCAGGAGGAGATTGCCCCTCCTTCTCCAGGGGAACATCTGTTAGATTTGAACGATGCACCTTCAGGATTGCAGCACAGTTTCTTGCCACTAGGCCACCAGAACTCCCTGTTTATTGTTATTTGGGTGAAAGTTTACAAGGACATTGGTTTCCTATTCAACAGTTCCTTCCAGTTTTGTTTCATGACATTGCTTGCAGTTCCATAGTGCACTTTCTTCTCTCTCTCTCTCTCTCTCTCTCTCTCTCTCTCTCTCTCTCTCTCTCTCTCCTATTTCCCACTTCTCTTTCTTTCCTATCCTTTCCTGCCTCTGGAGCCTTATCTCTCTGAAAATGCTGCCCTTGTGACCTTGTGTGTTGATGGTTCTAAGTACACAACTCCTCCATATTATTGTTCACCTTGTACTTACTGCTGTCAAGTTAATCGGCTCATACGGACCCTCTCCTGAGCCCCCAAGACTAAAAGTATTTTTTTTCATCTTCATTGTGATTGAGTGAAATTTTATGGTGATTAAGTTTTTAATTCAACCATTCATACATATTTTGTTTTATAGCATTAATTATCATATTCAGAGTGTAATTGCCTTTTTCTACTTCTTCCCTGTAACACTGATTCCCATTAATTCTGAAAATCTGAACAGGAAAAGACTGCTTTAACTTTTTCCTGTAGAGCTAGTGTGTTAAAATAGTAGACCTTTCAGCCCAACACTTTGTCTACTGCACCGCCAGGCCTTCTTCATTCACGTTATAGGCCCACTTGTCGTTTAGCTAAAAGTGATTCCAGCCAGGGAGCAATTTCAAGTCCAGGCTTGAAGGGTGAAAGGGCCATAGCTTTGGAGGTTCCACCATTCTCTACCAGAGCAGTCAATGGTTTTGTTTCTATTGCTCCTCTTAATACATAATGAGTGTTATTCCATGTTTTTTTCCGAGGACTCAGCTGTAGTAGCCAGGTAGACCTTCTGGCCTCAGGGACATGAAAGCTGGAATTTTGTTGTTGTTCTCCAGTCCTTTGAACTAATTGTTTCCATTTGTCTTTGATTGTCTTCACTCTTCTCTGCTTCAGATGAAGAGACGTGTTAGGTGGATGTTCATAAGCTTTAAGACCTCAGTCACTGCTCACCTAAGCAGGCTGTAGAACCTTTTCTCTGTGGACTGAGTTATGCTAGTTGACCTTGATATATATCCCCTGAGAATATGGTGTTGTGTCCTCAGACCTAGAGACTTGTTGCCTTAAGAAGTGTGGTTCTGGGGGGGCCGGGGGCGGGGGGAGAAGGGTGCAACAATGAATGAATGTAATTCCAAAATCTCTGTAGATGTTCATTGAAATGAAAAATAAATAAATTTTTAAAAAA
>NW_006399778.1:19911457-19915207 GCF_000299155.1 Elephantulus edwardii | reverse complement strand
AAAAAATAAATAAAAAAAGAAGTTTGATTCTGGCTAAATTTTCATAACTTTGCCCTACTGTTATTAGGTGCCATCGAATCAACAACGACTCGTGGCGACATTATAAACAACAGATCTGCCCCTATCAGCATCATCCTCATGATCTCTGTCAAGGTCAAGTCCCTCGTTGCAGACCTTGTGTCAGTCCATCCAGTTCAAGGTCTTCCTCTCTTTTACTGACCTTTTGTACTCTTGTATTATATTCCTAATATAATTATGATTATTCTTGTACCCTTGTATTATATTCATGGATATATTTGTAAGACAAATAACTACTACCCACATTCATTTTGCAAAGGATTCTTTTTTATATGTAAAAACATTTTATTTTATACTGGTTTACTTACAGACTTCTCACACATTGTTTTCATACTGGATATTTCCCCTTCCCTTTACCCACCCCGCCCTCTATCCACAAGACTATGCAACCCTATAATTAATCCCCCCCCATTGCCCATCCTCACCACTCTGCTTCCCTCTCCCTCCTTGGATCCTCATACACGTTCTACAATAATGATCTTATACAATATTTGTCCTTATAGGACTGAGTTAGTTCACTCAGCATTACATGAAGTATTCTTTTCTTTCTCATCATTCTTTGTGGATCATTTGTGCACCTATATTCTCCCACCACTGACTTGCCCCATCTGGGTGTGCTTTGAATTTCCTGGCAGGCCTCCCACTGCCCTCCCCTGACCCGGTGGACAATGGAATGAAGGGGCTTTTCCACTTCGTTCATTCAATGAGACAGAACTCACACAAAAGTCCTCCTTGCAAAGTACACAATGCAGGGATTTTAGGCTGTCCCCACACTTACACAATCTCTCATCTAATTCCAGATCATTCCCAGCACCCCCGAAAAAGGAAAGAGCTTTCACTTAGCTTTATGGAGATTGTAATTCTTTTATTTGGAAATCATTCAGACAATTGTCCTGAATTTACCCAAATCCTTAGGGCCTCCAGACCTCTGTGTATGGGACCTTCCTGACCAGGCGTTGAGGGAGGGCATGCCTGGACTTCCTCTGTCCTCTCTATGTCCAAGTTTCACATTCTCTTCCTGCCTCCCCCCAACTACCTTTCTAGCTCGTGTGGTAAACCCACCTGCCCTTAACAGAGAGCCCAGCCCTCTAAATGGGCTTGAGATGCAGCCGACTCATCAAGAGCAAACCCCTTTTGAACTCTGTAATCCATGATAGCCTCTTTCCTTGTCTGCTTTATTATGATTTTATTTCCTGGAAATTGAAGCTTACATGTAGGAAAGTATTCCCACCATGTAAGTGGAGCATTCACTGGTGATGCTTCCGTATTGGCATGGCTGCTTGCTCCTTTTTCTATGCTCAAATGGTCCTGTTGGCCGCATTCTCATTAAATTCTTTCTAGATTTATCTATAAGCTTCCTACCACTATGCAAAAAGTCCGTTAGTGGCCTTATTCTGCTGCAGAACCAGCATGCTGCACCCGTGAGCATCCACTTGAGTTTCGATCATCCCTGGGACCTGGATGGGGAACTTCACCCCGTGTACTGGACATGCCTTTAGCCTCCCTCCTTCCACTAGCCCGCAAAACTCACATTAACTCTGCATGAGGACTTCACTGAGAACAGTGAGACAGAGTTCAGTGCCCAGGAGAATGCAGAAGCAGGAGGTGGCCATGGAACTGGGAGCATTCTGGAACTCTCCGAGAGGCCTAGTCCATCCTGCTGAGGGAGAGCTGGTCCCAGGCCTCCCCAGCACACTCGCCTGACGTGCTGGGGCAGAGGGAACGCACCACCAGCCTTTAATCTCTGCACACACATTGCTTCACTTTCAGCCGCATGCTTGATCCCATTGGCAATGGCAGCAGGATTATTGTTGTTGCTGTGTGATCTGCTGGCCTTGGGGGTGGGACGCGCCATTGCAGAGGGGCAGCTGTGTTAGCCCGGGTGACCTCTGTCAGTGCTGCGGGGATTTCAATTGTCAAAACTGTAACTGTACTTTCAGAATGCCAGGCCTGGCCCCTTTTCATGTTACCCTTGCTTCTCATCTTCAAATACTCAGTCCTCTACCCTCACTCAAAGCTCAGGCTGTCAGATTTTGGACGTGAATCAGAACTGCTACCTGGCTGGAAAGACAGATAACTCTAAAGTGGCCATCCATTCATTCATTCATGCATTCAATCAAGTCTTAACTTATTGTCTGCCTATTGTGCACTGGTTACTATGCTGAGTGGCAAAGAAACCGAAGGCAGTCCTTGTTCCTGTGACTGTCACAGGCCTGGACAGACCAGGACATCAGTGATGGTGCAGCATGGGAGGAGCTCCGTGACCCTCTCCCAAAAGTGACAGTAACCCAGGAGGTACTGTACCCTCAACCTGGAAAGTCATAACAGCTTCTTGAACTTGCATCATGGAAAAAACAGTGGGTGTTGAAAGGGGAGATGGAGTTTCAGGCACAGGGAACAGCACACGCAAGGGCATAGAGAGGCAAGGTCATTGCGTGCTGGAGGACTGCTGTGATGACTTGAATTGTGCGCCCTCAGAAAGATATGCTGAAGTCCTAGCTCTCGGTACCTGTAAACATAACCTTACATGGAGATAGAATCATTGAAGACACTATCAGTTACATAAAGGAACACTTATCATACAACAGGCATCTAGCAATGTGTCATGAAGGCTCTTTCCATAAAGAATGTTATTAGGTACAATGACTTCAAGTGACTCCACAAACAGCAGAATAAAATCCTGCCTGAATCTGTGACACAGTCACCTGTGTTTGTCTGTTGTTGCAACCACTGTGTTCATCTATCTCATTGAGAGTATTCCTCTTTTTTTGACCATGCTTTTCCAAGCATGTTGCCCATCTCTAGGGACAATATCTGAGACAGTCTCTCATCCATCCTTCCTTACAAGGCACTCTGTAGCTACATCTCTTCCAACAGATTTGTTTGTCCCTTTCTTTATGCACATTATAGTTATAGTCTTCTCTAGAACCACAGTTCAAATGCACCAGTACATCTTTGGTCTTCCTTATTCATTGTCCAACTTTCACATGTATGGAAAAGGACTGAAAATGCCATGGCTTGGTCAGGCACACCTTAAAATGACATCCTCTTTAGCACTGTTGAGAGGTCCTTGGCAGAAGATCTGCCCCTTGTTATCCATAATTTGAATGCAAATCCTTGGCCTGTGGCCAAACACAGATCTCTCAGGCATCTAAAAAGAGGCTGAGTTGCCGTTCTCAGGTTGTAGTTCTGCAGTTATGGACCAGCTGCGCTGCAGCTCTGAAAAGATTAGTCTCCAAAACCCTGTGCAACAATTCTACAACAATTCATGTGTCTGTCAGATGGTATCACTCACTGTGAGTTGAAATTAATCTGATGGCTCTGAATGACATCAGTTAACATCAGATCATAATAGAATAGTTGTCGTTAGGTGACATTGAATCAAGTACAACTCATAGCAACCTATGAACTACAGTGCTATCCTGTGCCCATTCTCATCATCTCTTCATCTCTGACAGACTTAAGCCCATTACTACAGTCACTATGTCAGCCTATCTCATTGAGGGGCTTCCTCTCTTTGGCTAACCCTCTATCTTTCCAAGCATCACAACCCTTTCCAAGGAATAGCCTCTCCTAGCAACATGCTCTAAATATGTGAGACAAAATTTCACCATTTTTGCCTCCAGGGAGCACTCTGGCTGCAAGACATATCAGTTTGTTCTTTTTGACAGT